>NC_133197.1:8112500-8150000 GCF_049306965.1 Danio rerio
ATGCTGGCACATAAAACCTAAGGATGTTCCATATTGAATCTAGTTTCGTTATGTAACTATTTATAGTATAGTAAATATTTATATCTATTTTTTACTGAGGATTTGCACCATGTTTATTTGGACTTTGACACATTATTTATTATTTTTTTATTTGTTCATTGTACAAGTGGACACATTCTCTCACCTCAGCGGTCAAGATTAAGTCCTGAAAATCTCAACATGCTTACATTTCTTCATCACAACCTAGACTGAAAAAAACAACGCTTTAAATACATGTTTACAGCCATAAACTTGGTATTGCGCTTTTGGTCTCCCATTTATCCTGCTTATAAGGAAGGACAGTTTAAGTTTATTTTTGTCTAATCTTAAAAGACCCTGCTTGTTTATTCCTTCTAATTTAATTTATTAAAATGGGAAATTCAGTTTATTTTTATAAAAGACTTCTATAGTTCTATTAAAATGGTTCTTTCAAAAGTTTGTTAAAATAAAACCTTTGTTCAGTCAGAAAACGTGTTCTTATTCTTTTCAGGGTCTTTGCTATGAGAATTACTATTTAATACCGTGTACCGTGAAACCGTTAAACCGTGGTATTGTTTTAGACGATTATCATACCGTAAAAAATTCATACCGTTACAACCCTATTCACAACACAAATAAAGATATACAAATTATTAAATAACAGCATAAAAACTATAACAAGAATTTAGCGAACTCTCTGTAACCAGAAATAGCCAGAATCACACAATGCGTGGCAGGTGTAGGACAATAATGTCTTTAAAATCAGCAATTATTTGTCTTCTGCTGACATGTTGAAAGAAAAACAAAGAAAGGTAAGAGCTTATTTACTTAACTTGTATATTCATATCGTAGGGATGATGTTAATACATACTGGCGATATTATTTTGTTGTTTATTTTGGTGTCAATATATCCGCAAATAACTGCCAGATTCTAAGTTTTGCGCTTTATTGGCTCTGAGCCAGAGAAAGATGAGTTCAGTGATTGATTTAGGCCAGGGCTTTTCAAATCCGGACTCCGTAATATTCAAAGTTTTTCCATGTGACTTTTGTAATGACATCCCGCTATCATCCCGTTTAATTTTCCAATACTTCCCCCTTATGTTTAATCTTTCTATGAAAAGTGAAAGCACCGTCAACACAGCCGATCTCAAATGCGATAGAACTGCAAGAGCTGTTCAAGAGAATTGTGCTTTCGCTTTATTTTGGCTTGAAAGCACGTTAAAATGAATATAAAACTTCTGCGTTCACTTTCTTTCCAGTAAAGATGTGCGTCGACCGTCACAACTTCTGAATCAGTGTAGCCTATACATGCTGACTGACGGACACCTGCCATATAATAAACTCATCCCAGATCCCAGATCAGCTTCTGCTTGTGGGGGGTAGGGTTAGGAGAGTATAAAGAGAGAGTAAAATTACAGTAATTAAATAATGGGATAGCAAAAATGTTGTAATAATGTTGCTTGGAGTTGCATATTATATTAAGTCAATGTAAGCACAAATGGATTTAATGTAGAGTTATATTCAAATCCAGACAACATTCAGAATGGATAATCACTCGACTAAGTCCACAAATTCAAGCAATATTATAATCTTTTTACAGATATAATGAGGTTTGAGTATGGTTTCATTCACTGCGGCTGATAACAGAGTTCTCTGGAATTAATGTTAATAAAAATGCATTGTTGCCTTGGTAATGCAAGCATAATTTAAACAGAAGAAATGCCAGAAAGTGGCATGAGAATGTCAATCGAGAGTGTCTTGTAAAATAATAAAAGTTCTACATATATCCTCCTATTTTCATTTTATTTTGAAGCAAGCTAACAAAAAATACAAGGCACTTTGTAAAAATATATCAAAAGCTTAAAATATTAATTTAACAGTTTAATTGTTATTTGAAATTTTTATTTGATTTATTATTATTATTATTTTATTTTTATTATTAAGCACTGTTACTTCACAGCAAGAAGGTCACTGGTTCGATTACCGACTGGGCCAGGAGTGTTTCTGTGTGGAGTTTGCATGTTCTCCCCGTAATGGTGTGGGTTTCCTCCGGGTGCTCCGGTTTCCCCCACAGTTCAAACACATGCGCTATAGGGGAATTGAATTCACTAAAATGGCCATGGTGTGTGTGTGTGTGTGTGTGCGAGTGCGTGTGTGCGTGTGTGTGTGTGTGTGAATGAGGGTGAATGGGTTGTGGCTGGAAGGGCATCCACTGCGTAAAACATATGCTATACTAGTTAGCAGTTCATTCCGCTGAGGCGACCCCTAATAAATAAGGGACTAAGCCAAAAGAAAATTAATAAATGAGTTTTATGACTGTCTGGACTCGGCTGTACTCGACTTGGACTTGGATGTTAAGAACTCGGACTCAAGTCCGACTCGATCCCTTTTGGACTTGGACTTGTACTTGACTGGTTAAGGACTTGGTCTTGACTTGGACTCGACAAAGGTGGACTCGACCCCAACTCTAAATAAAAGTCTGTGGTTTTGCATATAATGACTTTATCTTGCTGGAGTTTATAGCCATTTCACTTTACTTCAGGATGCATTAATGCTGCTTTTTAGGTCTATTGGAGACAATCATAAATATTCCTAGAAAATCGAATAAATGTTGGAGGCATACTTGTCACATAAATGCACTAAATCGCACTTCAGCAGAGTTTATGTGAGAGCGCACAAGAAGATCTGCACTTGAACAGCGAATATTTGAGGGCGTGCAAGAAGTTCTGTGCATGAGCAGAGGAAGTCAGCATGCAAGCAAAGAGATTCGCATGCTCGTATTACATAAATGCGATCTCGACCTCTAATACTGCACTCACGACATATGCCATTGAAATAACGCCATAGGTAGTTGGTAGATCTGTGTAAAAATGGCCTGCCGCCACAGCTGGAAAAAATCCTACAGGAAACACTAGGGATGTAACGGTATCAGAATTTCACGGTACGGTAATACCTCGGTATGAATGTCATGGTACGGTATTTATTGAATCATTTACAGGAAAAAAAAAACTTTTGAAAATACTCCAAAAAAGTGCCACAAGTGTCAATGACATACAAATTAGTCATCTATCTGTTAGCTTTGAAACAGGAACTTCAATTTTAATAACAAAAAATTATTAAACCATGTAAAAAAATAAAGTTTCAATTTAGTATTGTTGAAAACTCCCCTCTCATTTGGGACTGAGGTTTCTGGGACAAGAGAGATATGACTTGGCCCATGTTGACAGCAGTGGGGTAACGTTGTGCATTGTCTTTCCCCCACTTGAGAAGACAAACCATGAGTGAGATAGAGGTCTCTTTGCGGTACAAGTCAATGTCTGCATCAATCTGAACAGTGTGCTGTGTTTCTGCAGTCCCATGACTGTTATTAGTCGTATTCCCCAACTTGCAGGCACGTGCACATAGGGCTCAACCTGTGCAGTGCACATGCCCTTTTTAGTCTTGGATAGAAAATGCCCTTCCAAAACGATCAAAAGTGCCCCCGCGACGCGACACAACCTCCGTCCAGTCCAGCCCTTCAGTAGGCGCGCGATAACACCTCTCTTGAGTATGCGCGCTCAACCCCCCCTCGGCGCTTTACAATACGCGCGCCACAACACAGCTGATCAGAACGCGCGCGACAGCACCGCTATTCAGCACGCGTGCGGCGACAACACCCGCTTTAGGTTCGATCATTTCCATCTTTTTTTCATCTCCGCTACTAGCAGCACACTCCATTTCCGCATTACTGGATCTGTAGCGACAACAGACCGCAAAGGATTATGGCCACGCCGGGGCTGATGGGAAATGAAGTTTCAGCTACCTCCCGTTCGCTTCATTCGCCTGAGCAAATTTTCTCAGAAGACCTATAGTTTTACCGAGTCATGCGACTTCGGTAATATCGAAAAAATTTAATATTGCGGTATGACGGTATTTACAATACCGTTACATCCCTAGGAAACACTGTATACAGTTTACCCCAGCCAGGATCACGCAGTCTGTAATGAGTATTCTGGGACATGTGTGGGTCTGTGTGTTTGTTAACAATCGCTTTTTGTCCCTTTTAGTCTTTCCATGTCCCCAGTCTGAGAACCAGGGCCCGGTTTTTCAAAAGGTTTAATCCGGATAAAATTGATCCTATAATTGGTTGCTTTGGATGGCGGCGCCTTCGCTGGCTGCGGCTGCATCGGCTCAGAACAAGACAAAAATTGCGTCAGAGATAGTGTTAGAATGAGTAAAACGAAACTGATATATAACAGGCAGAATCTGTTGCTACTAGAATCTGCCAGTAAACACTGCTCGTTTGATCCAAAGTTTATAGAAACACTAAAAGACTACGGACTACTGAGTTGTCGCGAAGAGGCCTGCCGAGTACAGGAGACATCTAATGACTCCACCCGGACGAGGTGGCGGCGGCAGCTGTGTATGCGCAAGCAGAAACGTGGGGTTCGTGGAGGAGCAGCAGCTAGGCTACGAGCTTTTCCCTGCCAAACTTCGCTGCCTTCACTGATGGTGGCAAATGTCCGATCATTAGAAAACAAACTGGACAACCTCAGACTCGAGTTAACATCGACACAGGAGGTGAGAGAATGTTGTACACTAGTTTTTAGCGAGACAGGGTTAAATGATTCCATTTCGGATGAAGCGATAAGCCTAACGGGGCTAATTGTATTCCGGGCCGATAGAAACGGCACACTCAGCAGGAAATCCCGAGGTGGTGGTCTCTGCATCTTTATTAATAATAGATGGTAGAGGATGTAAATATGATCTACTCATACTGTTCGCCTGATATTGAGGTTTTGACAGTAAAGTGCCGCCTCTTTTATCTTCCGAGAGAATTCTCCGTTGTTTTTATTATTGCTGTATATATCCCTCGAGATGCAGATACAAAAACAGCCCTTGATGTATTATACCATTTTATAAACAGACTTCATACTTCTCATCCAGAAGGAGTAATCATTGCTGCGGGTGATTACAACCAGGCAAACATGAAGAAAGTGCTCCCCCACTTTTTTCAATACATTAATTTTGCCACAAGAGGTATGAATGTATTGGATCATGTCTACACAAACATTAAACTGGCATACAAAGCAGTTCCTCGTCCCCATCTTGGCTCATCAGATCACCTTTCTGTTATGTTAATACCAACATACAAAGCCCGTCTCACAAGTACCAAGCCCTCTATAAAACAAGTGAGAACATGGCCAGAGGGAGCTATGTCTGAATTACAGGACTGCTTTGATTGCACAGACTAGACTGTGTTCAGAGAGGCCTCCACAAATGGTCAAGGCACAGATATTAATGAATATGCTGATGCTGTATCCAGTTATATTTTTAAGTGTATGGAGGATGTCTGTGTCACTAAGAACATTAAAGTCAGAGCAAATGAGAAACCCTGGATGACTGCAGAGGTGCGGGCTTTGCTAAAAACAAGAAACTCTGCTTTTAAGTGTGGGGATGCAGCTGTCCTTAGGTCTGCTCGGGCCAATCTGAATCAGAGTGGCAAAAAGAGCCCATGGAAATAAGATTAAAGAATACTTCCAGGACCACAAAGACACTAGAAGTTTATGGTAGGGTATTCAGTCTGTTACAGACTATAAAAGCATATCACTGTCCTGTGAAAATAACATTGACTTTCTTAATGATCTTAACAACTACTTTGGAAGGTTTGATGCTGTTAATAATACACCAGCAGTGAAGGCCACATTGCAGCATGACGAGCAGGTGCTAAGCTTTGATATCACTGATGTCCGCAAGACCCTAAAGAAAGTAAACACTGGTAAGGCGGCAGGCCCTGACAAAATACCAGGCAGAGTACTCAAGGGGTGTGCAGAACAACTTGCGCCTGTTCTGACGGACATATTTAATATCTCTCTGCATCAAGCTGTTGTGCCATCATGTTACAAAACATCTGCTATCATTCCAGTGCCAAAAAAACTTTCAGTCCCTTCTTTAAATGACTATCGGCCGATAGCTTTAACTTCACTAATAATGAAATGCTTTGAGAAACTGGTAAAAAGTCATATCACCTCCATCCTTCCTACTTCACTTGACCCACTTCAGTTTGCCTATCGGCCAAACAGGTCTACTGATGATGCTATATCCACTGCACTGCATCTGAGTCTTGAACACTTGGAGAGTAGAAACACATCGGTACGGATGCTGTTTGTTGATTTTAGCTCTGCTTTTAATACTATTATTCCTCAGCACCTGGTCAATAAATTAGCATCTCTAGGTCTGAATACACCTCTTCGGAATTGGATTCTTGACTTTCTGACAAATAGGCCACAGTTTGTGCGAGTGGAGGGTATTTCGTCATCTACCACTCAGCTCAATACAGGCTCCCCTTAGGGGTGCGTCTTGAGTCCACTGCTATACACTCTGATGACCCATTTTGCTGTGCAAAACTTAGCACTAATCACATTATTAAATATGCTGATGACACCACAATAGTGGGTCTCATCCAGGATAATGATGAGAGGAACTACAGGAAGGAAGTAAAGCTCTTCACAGAGTGGTGCTGGGAAAACAATTTAGTTCTGAATGTTGATAAAACTAAGGAGTTGGTGATCGACTTCAGGAAGAAACGCCCCACTTATTCCCCTGTATATATTAATAACACTGCTGTGGAGACTGTACAGCAGATAAAATTTCTGGGGGTCCATGTTACTGAGAACCTGACTTGGTCTCTCCATACCACTCGTCTTGCGAAGAAAGCGCACCAGCAACTGCACTTTCTGAGAAGGTTGAAAAGAGCACACCTCAGCCAATCAATTCTCACAACTTTTTACAGAGGAGCTGTTGAGAGTGTTCTTACTAATGGCATCTCCCTTTGGTATGAGAATAGCAGTGTGTCTGATAAGAACACCATTAAGAGGATCATAAAGTCAGCTGAAAGGTTTGTTGGAGTCAAAATTACATCTATCGAGTAACTTTACCAACGCCGTTGTCTGTCTAGGGCAAATAACATTGTAGGGGATCCAACCCACCCTGGTCATAGCCTGCTCTCACTCATGCCATCAGGCAGGCATTACAGAAGTCTGAGGAGCAAATCAGTGCGGTTTCGAGATAGTTTTTATCCTGTCATTATAAGACTTTTAAATAATACCATTTCTTAAGCGTTGTTGATAGCTAGTTTTTTTAAAAAATAGGTTATATCTTATATAATTATATATTTTTTTATATTTCTATGGAACTATAAAAGCTTATTTATCATGTTAGGATTTTATAGTGTTTTTATAGTGATGTTTTTTATGTTCTTGTTGGGTCTGTTGCAACGTAATTTCGTTCTGCATTACAATTCTATAGTGATGATTTAAATGACATAAATAAAGGAAACTGACTGAACTGAAACTGATTTAGTAATCCTGTTTTTGCGATCCGTGATCACGTAATCCAGCTTACTTTTTGAGCCAGTTTTTCAAAGCAACATCGGATTGGATCAATCTGATCTGGATAGGAACTTTTCAGGATCACTAAATCTGGATAACCAGTGCTCAAACAGGATAGGAAATCACAATGTAGAACTATAGATATGTAAAGAGTAGAATAGCCAGCGCGGGGTCAATATATCTTTATTTTTATTTTAAATGAAAACTAAGAAAATTTTATAATTATTAAAATAATAATAATAATAAATAATAAAAACAAAAAAAAAAACCCACCCCATCCTCTTCCAGCAGACCGCTCATCTGAGACCTACAACACTGTAAATTGAGGATATTTATAATAAGTTTAAAATATAGATGTAAAAAAAAAAAAAAAAAGACTTAATGTCAAAACTCCACAATACTTTCAGACTTCCTCATCTGATGTGGAGAGGCCAGCTTGTCTGTGCGTAGCCTTTAGGAGGCGGATCTCAAGACATTGGCCTTGGTTTGCTGCAGTTTGGTCAGAGTCAGTTGTTTCTCTGCCAGACGAAGCTGTGCTTCTGCCATTCAAGTCTCTTATTGCAATTGTTGAAAGAGATTTCAAAAATCAGTCATTGCCATTCTTTGCATTTTTTTTGTTATTCTGTAATCATTGCATGCATCACTAATAAATATTCTAAAAAGAAAAATATTTTCCATTGTGATGAATATATATATGTATATATCAATTAGTGACATAATAAAATTGATTGTTTTTGGTCAGTTTTGACAGCTGTTTGGGGGATTATTTTATGAGGCCAAACTCTTTCTACTTTGCTGTAGGCCTATACTGAAAGGCTGAATACGTTAAAGCCTATACTCAATATAACCTGACAGATGAACAAATAAAATTAAAACCTTATGAGTAAATAGTATATCTTGTAAGATACTGTATGATCCAAAAATAGTATTATTTAATAATTTTTTAAAGTTTTCATTACATTTTGGGAATGAAATCCACGCTAAATCCACCCTTCTGATGGGATCAGTTTAATCCAGGTTTTTTGGATCAAAGTGATCCAGATTCTACAAAATAGGTCTGAAAAACCCAAACTAAAGGTTTGATCCAGATAAAAACCAAGATTGGATTACATAATCTAATCTGGTTATGTAATCCGTTTTTTCTTTTGAAAAACCCATTTTCAAGATTTGATCCAATCCCTTATCCAAAATCCTAGTGGATTACTTTTGAAAAACCGGGCCCAGGTTACAGAGTAAGCGAGAGTACCTTACATAAGATCAAATGCACTTGGATTATTGCTGTAGACAAAGATACTGAGAACTTAAGGAAACATAGAACAAAGACATTATGATAGCATTGGGGAAATTATAAAATGTTTAACGTGAAAAATGCTTAATATGGCTTAATGTACCTAAACAACTAACCAGAGAGACACACATTTCTATCAAATGTTACTTGTAATTAACAATAACTAATATCAATGTCACATAAAAAGTTTTCTACCCCACTGAAGTCCATTATTACAGCTATAGTTTAATGTAACAGCCCTTATTTTAGTGTATAAAGTGAACAACATCAATTTAAACTTCCACAGAAGTAGTCCATTATAAGGAAACAGCTTAACGTAGCTTACTCTACCTTAACACTGACCAGGAAATTTCTGTCAAACTTGACTTTTCTAAACTATAATTAAAATAACAAGCCCTGATTCCATAGACAAAGTGAATATGCGTAGAATATTATTGTTCACTTTAGCTGTGGAAACAACTTATTGTATTTACAGTAGTTAGTGTTAATTACAAGTAATTTTTGATAGAAGTTTCTTTTTCCTAGCTTGGAAGTTAATGTACATTTAAGCCACGTTATACGTTTCCTTTTTTTATAACGTTAATGGACTTGGGGGAGAAAGCGCTTCATGTGGTGTAACGTTATTCGCTTTCTTTATGGAATTAGGGCTGGTTAGTTAGTGTTAATTACAAAATAATTTGACAGAAATGTGGGTTTCTCTTCACGTAAATTGTTCACGTTAAGCGTTAATGCGAAATCGAAAGTGTTTAAAAAAGCAGATATATCGCACTTACTGCACGTTAGTAGTAAAATCTGAAAGAAGGTGGAAATCCTCTTCATAATGTTGATGTTTCCAGCAAATTCAGATTTCGATGGGCATTATAAATATTCGTTTTGTGTTTGATTTTGAACTGATATAGCGACTATTTATTATAACAAAACTCGCCACAAGACCCCTTACTGAAACGACAGTTTCTAATTATGAGTAATTATGTTACCAAAAAAAAAAAAAAAAAAAAACTTTAAGTTTCCAACTATGACATAACTTTACCCTAAAAAGCTTACACGACTCTAACAGCGGACACTCTAACTGTATTCTTGTTTTCTGTTTTCTATTTCCTCTATTTCTAACGATGCTCTATCGCCACCTACTGAACTGGAGAGCGGAACTGATAGGCGAACATGAGAGATGAAAGTGTTTTTTTTTTTTTTTTATTCTTAAAGACAAATTAAGAATAATTCTTTCGAGTTTTTAGCTATTTGTTTTTATTTACTGATAATACACTAAAATTAATAATGCATGTAAGGAAGTAAGGACAGGCGACAAGGATATTTGTTTCTTTTTTTAAATCAGCAAAAGAAGTGTTTAAGTTGCAGGCTAAATAATAATAAAAATAAAATTATCTTACACTTGGAGCAACAAATAGGCCTATATAATAATAAAATTTTCCACAATGTTCACTTAATTTGTGTAATTATGTAAGATTATGACCTCTAATTAAACACATCTATTTAATAACTTGTTTGTAAATAGATTGACAAATAAAGGAATAAATAATGAAAATCAAATAATGTCCCAACTGTTGGAAAATTAATGCTGCCTGCTGGCAAACTAGGGATTGTTCAGACTAGTGAGTTTGGCCACTCCTAAAACTTTTTAGCCCAACCGTCTAAAAACTGGTTTAAACCAATGAGCAAGTTGTGTCTTCATGCACCAGCAGCACAGACGGTGTTTTTCACATCTGCTTTAAAGTTTCAGCACAGTCTTCTTCATCTCTTCTGTTATTTTATTGTGAAACATAAAAACTTTAAGAATGCTTTATAAAACCCTCAAACAAAAATGGCAAAGCATATATTTGACATGTTTATATTATTCTGTTAATTCTCATGGAGTCTAAATGGTGAGTATGTCTGTACATATCATTACTATTTGTCCTAATTGTCCACATGAATTGCTTTGTTTAGATTTAGCAAACTAATGCACAGTCTCTGTTTATTATGTTATTTTAAAATTTGCCTCTTCCAGTGATATCACAGAAGTAATTTTATTGCACAATATTGAATTAAAGACTTTATGAAGTGAAGCAGAACAAATAATAAAATAGTTTCGAAAACACAATTCTGCAATTTCTGACCATTGTGTGTGTGTTGATCAGGTGTGTGTGTTTTTGAAGTAAAGTCAGTGTCGATCACTGAAGGAGATTCAGTCACTCTTCAAGCTTGCTGAAATCCAGAGCGACGATTTGATAATGTGGAGATTTGGAGCTAAAAAGGAAATTCTTTTAGCTACATACAGCAGAAAAGACAATAAGGCAGAGACTGAAGCTGCACAGTCAGACTGGATCTCTGATCATCACAAACAGCAGAATCTCAGACTCTGGACTTTACACAGTGACCAGCATCAACTCAGACATCCCACTCAACACATTCAACATCACTGTCTATGGTGAGCAGAGAATTAACTACTCAGCTTAAAACTAAGTTATCACTATAATGTTTAATTTTTAGCTATTGAATTGTAAACGTTAACATTTTACACCTAGAATAGCATTGATAACTATTTTGTCTTGCTATGGCACATTATATTGTTAGCATTTTTATTATCTTAGAGACATAAATTGCATACTATTTTCATACTTCTTGTTTATAACACACAATATTAAAATATAAAATATCATAAAACTCTGTATACTCGTAACGTGTCATGTTTATTAATTTTCTCATTTAGCATTGTCTGCTTTCAAAACATGTGCACTATTAATTCTATCAGATTGTTTAAGTTATCTAAACGAATATATCTTTGTTTTTTTCTCATTAGTGTTTATTTTCTGATGTTTTTTCCAGTTTGTCTGCCCCTTCCTGACATCATCAGAGACTGTTCATCGTCAGAGCAGTATTGTTCAGTGTTGTGTTCAGTGGTGAATGTGAGCGCTGTGAGTCTCTCCTGGTTCAAAGGAAACAGTGTATTGTCCAGCATAAGTGTGTCTGATCTCAACATCAGTCTCTCTCTACCTCTGGAAGTGGAATATCAAGATAACAACACCTACAGCTGTGTGATCAATAACCCCATCAGCAACCAGACCACACATCTCGTCACAGTCTGTCAACCATGTCCAGGTACAGCACTACTGATTGGCCTTTGTGTTGTTTATTAACTAAAACATATTTTTTATATATTGTTTGTTGTAAAAACATCACATTGATACTGAATTTTATCCATTATAGAACTAGGCCTTGCTTTGTTGTACACGTGTCTGCCCTCTGCTGGAGGATTTCTGTTAATTGTTTCTATAGTCTTGTGGGCCCGGTTTTTCAAAAGGTTTAATCCGGATCAAATTGATCCAGATTTAGTAATTCTGTTTTTGCGATCCGTGATCAGGTAATCCAGCTTACTTTTTGAGCCAGTTTTTCAAAGCAACATTGGATTGGATCAATCTGATCTGGATAGGAACTTTTCAGGATCACTAAATCTGGATAACCAGTGCTCAAACAGGATAGGACATCACAATGTAGAACTATAGATATGTAAAGAGCGACAAGTAGAATAGCCAGCGTGGGGTCAATATAATTTTTTTTTTTTTAAATGAAAACTAAGAAAATGTAATAAATATTAAATTAATAATAATAATAAATAAGAAAAACAAGAAAAAGCCCACCCCATCCTTTTCCAGCAGTCCGCTCATCTGAGACCAACAACACAAACACTGTACATTGAGGATATTTATAATAAGTTTCAAATATAGATGTAAATAAAAAAAAATACTTAATGTCAAAAACTCCACAATAATCTCAGACTTCCTCATTTGATGTGAAGTGTATCCTTTAGGAGGGGGATCTCAAGTCTGGCCTTAGTTTGCTGCAGTTTGGTCAGAGTCAGTTGTTCCTCTGCCAGGCGAAGCTGTGCTTCTGCCCTTTCAGTCTCTTTTTGCAATTGTTGAAAGATTTCAAAAATCAGTGATTGCCATTTCTTGCATTTTTTGTTTATTCTGTAATCATTGCTATCATCATTAATAAATATTCTAATAAGAAAAATATTTTCCATTGTGATGAATACATATATGTATATATCAATTAGTGACAGAATAAAATTGATTGTTTTTGGTCAGTTTTGACAGCTGTTTGGGGGATTATTTTATGAGGCCAAACTCTTTCTACTTTGCTGGAGGCCTATACAGAAAGGCTAAATACGTTAAAGCCAATAATCACTATAGCCTGACAGATGAACAAATAAAATTAAAACCTTATGAATAAATAGTATATCTCGTAAGATACTGCATGATCCAAAAATAGTATTGTTTAATACATTTTTTAAGTTTTCATTACATTTTAGGCATGAAATCCACGCTAAATCCACCCTTCTGATGGGATCAGTTTAATCCATGTTTTTTGGATCAAAGTGATCCAGATCCTACAAAAAAGGTCCGAAAAACCCAAACTAAAGGTTGGCCCTGGGCCCGGTTTTTCAAAAGTAATTCACTAGGATTTTGGATAAGGGATTGGATCAAATCTTGAAAATGGGTTTTTCAAAAGAAAAAAACGGATTACATAACCGGATTAGATCACGTAATCCAATCTTGGTTTTGATCCGGATCAAACCTTTAGTTTGGGTTTTTCAGACCTTTTTTGTAGGATCTGGATCACTTTGATCCAAAAAAACTGGATTAAACTGATCCCAGCTGGGCCTGGTTTTTCAAAAGGTTTAATCCGGATCAAATTTATCCGAATTTAATAATCCTGTTTTTGCGATCTGTGATCACGTAATAGCACACAAAAACAGGATTACTGAACCTTTTGAAAAACCGGGCCCAGGAAACTAAGAAAAACAGATCAAGGTGTTATACCTTATACTAGTGATACATCTGTGCAAATATTTGCTATTGATAGAGTAATGTGGGAAGTACATGAAAATGTAATTCCCAATCATTATTATTTTTCTTTTTAAGAAGAAATGAAGTTTTGTTTTAAAAAACAAATTTGTCATAGTTGCAGCAGTTCAGAGGGGTGAAGAAATAACATATGCCGATCCGACATTCTACAAATGAAAAGCACACAAAACAGTATAATCATTCATGTTATGAATGGTGTGCATTCATTTCAGCAGTGAGTCAGATGTACAGTACTTCCCAGCTATAATTTGTTTGTTCTACAAATGTTCTAAAACATTAACATTCAATGTTGTATTAATTTTTTCTGCGGCTATTTTTAGTCAACATTTTTATAAAAGGCATAAAAAACATTTATAAAATGTGTCATCGCAAAACTGTTGTGTTCCACAAATAGTTCTGTTCATTTTAAATTTTTAAATATTTGATTTTTTTTAATTATTGCATATGAAGTTTTGCACTATGTTTGCACAAAACTATCAAATGCATAAAAAATGCAAAGGTTATCTGTCTCCATAATGAACAGCCAAAAAATCGACTAATCATCAAATAGATGGAAAAGACTTCATGTGCAGTCAGTCCCTCCTGTCTATTTGATGACTAGTGAAGTCATAGGAGGAAATTATGGAAATTAAGAATAAGAAATTATTCTTTTTAATGATGTTTGAGTGAACCCTGCTGGTGTCATGTTGTATCATTCACCCAATAGACCAATTACCAACCTACGTCACACATGACGTCACACGGGTCCCCGGTTGCAAAAAACAGACAGGCTACAATGGGAAAGATGTCATGTTTTGCGGTAGGATGCCGAATTCGAGTCCAAAAATGGAAAACTTAACTTTTACCATACATAACACACTGCTTTAATACCGACTGCAGACGTCTTTGGCTAAGTGGGAGCTGAATGAAGTGAGGAGCTAATTAGAAGTGCTGGACTCTGCAGTTCTCATGTCATATCAGGTCAGTTCATGCTATGCTGAATCATACACATCACTCGTTTTTGATTGCAGAAATGATTTCAGCAAAAACAGTTACATGTGGTTAATTAAACTGCTGACACTGAATGCTAATAACGAAACGTGAAAGTTACTTTTATTAAGGTAAAGTTGGTTTTATATTCATTCAGTTACAACTTGTGACATTGCGTGTTGGTGATTAATACCCAGGCCTTGTATAACGTTAGCTCCGTCTTGTTTCCTTGTCTTTGGCTAGACGGTATCTCGGTGTTTAGCTCTTGAATCTGGTCATCATGAGCAATATTTATTGCACATGACCTCAAAGAACAACATTGGCATCCAAAGACTTGTAGACTTTTTAAATCTCTCTTGTAAAATCACTCGGAGCTTCATTGAGATTGTATATTTGGGGCTGGATGCTTGGTCATTTCATCTTATCCAATATTCATTGGGTGGGTGCTATCGCAAATGGAGCTGTCAGATGAACGCCGGTCACTTTAACGTTAATTTTGCTGAATCACTGTGCTTGTCACTGGGTGACGAGCTGTTATAATGTGCTGTAAGCATTATCAAAATAATATATATAATATGTAAGTAATATATCTTATTGCTAAGACAACAACAAACTCTGCACCGCATCTGATGTCATTCCCTCGCTTTAAATGCTGGGGCTCCCTGTTGCTTTCTGCCACCTCCCTGCGCGCGCATCCTGAATGTTTACAAACATGGTAATTGGTCTATAGTAACTCCAAGTACACCCGTCTGCAGCCCGCAGATCGGGGCGGGGCTGAATATAGGACGTGGCTAAATGTGCAGCCCCGCCCACAAGTGGGCGGAACTGAACATGTCGCTCCGCCTAAGTCTTTCATTGGTTCACGGAAACATATAGATGTTGATGTACTGTATGCTTTCGATACCCGGTTTCCATCTCTGCATTGTGTGTACACATCTTCTGTCATGTAAATGGTCAAATTATAGTGCAGTACACCTCACGAGCTACGTATTATGTGTAATGTATTTAATTAAAGGCCTTTGAGGAGATATGAAGTTTTAAAGCCTTTAAAAAAAATTTTTTTTCTATGTTAGGGTTGGCGTTTTCCAGGTCGATCGTACAGTTGGTGGTCTTATTTACTTAGAAGAATAATGTAAACTTTAAAGAGTTTTGAGCAACACAGTCCATCACATGAAGTTTATTGATATCAAAGATAATAAAATATATTTTTCTTTGTGGCATGTTCTCTAATTTATATACTCTGGTATGTACAATATAAAACTTGATTCTTAACCTACTGATTCACACTACCTTCTGTTTGCAGATCATTGGCATTGATATATATTCATCACTATGATTCTTGTGGAGCATATTCTCTGTTTTATTTTATTTTACCTCAGTTCTTTCTCTCTTTTTGTTTTAATAAATTTTTGCTTTTAATTATATTTTATACATTTATTTACACTTCATGTTCTCTTTTTTTGTTTACTTCATAACCCATGCATGAAACTTATGCAAAGGGGAATGTGAGGAGGGGGCATGCCTTGTACAAACATATTTAATTCTTAGAGTTTAACTTTAATATACTGTATGTTAAGCGACATGTTGATGATTGTTGGTTATTTTGTACAGATACCGCCTGAGATCCTGTAGTGTATCCTACTGAGAGTTGTCACACAGGATGGTGATGATGGGACATTTCTGCAACTCTCACTGACATCCAGGACCTGCTGAGCTATTGTCAGTAATCCAAAATTCAAGAAGCAGGCTGTGTGTGTGTGTGTGTGTGTGTGTGTGTGTGTGTGTGTGTGTACACATGATAAAGAGTACAGAATATGCCAAGCACTTTTTACAGTACTCCGTTAGTTTTAAAACTTTGAATTATAGTTGTGTCTTGCTTAAATATGTAGATGATTTTATTTAGGTGTCATCAATCAGAGTGCCATATTTGACAAAGTGCTTTGTCTGTTGGGTATGGTAAGAGGGGGGTCCCGCAAGCATTCTGTTCAACAATTGACTTCCCAATATATTGCTAAGCAGATTGTTACTTCAATGCTGGAGGGGAATTTCCCTGTAATAAAATATAATTGTTTTATGTTTATTAAAGGTAATAATAATCACAAACTGCTGTATCTTAAATTATTATTATTATTTTCTATAAATTGTCAGTCTTCCTTTTGTACATGTGTGCATGTGCATACACAGATGTTCTGTTGACATCTGTTGTTCTGAGACGTCTGACATCTAAAAAAATATACAGATCAGCCAGATTTTTACTTGAACCGAAAAAGAGGGACTTTCAACTGAATGTATTGCTTTGTGTTGATGTTTTTACTGAAGATGAAGTTGGTATGTACTTATCAGCATTTGTCGAATACAAAATTCAGAAGTTTACACGAGTGCTACACTTATTAATGTCAAATTTATTTACATTAATTTGTGTCCTGATAGATTAGTAATAAATAAAACCGGCCGTTTATGCCACCCTATTAATATAATATTAAGTGTATTTAATATTCCAATTAAATGAAATAGAATAACAATGTTTTATGTGACTCTTAATAACCAAACAATAACCAAAACATTTTATTAAAGATCTACCGTGCAGAAATGGACCCAGAAGGGTTGTTACAAAGTGGTATTAAAGTTTTTACCATGTATTTACAAATATTACAAAAATAAAACCAAGAAGACTGCATTTTAATTCAGTAATATTAGATTATGAAATTATTAATTAAAATTTAGAACAGATATCAAAACCACCCAGTAGGTAGCAGCAGAGCACTGTCTTCATTCAAATGGAGAAACTACACAAAATTTAAATGGATTAGTAAATAATAAATAATGAAATTGATTGCATTCATAGATGACATACCATGTAATATGAAAAAAATTCATAAAAATTTTTACTCATGCTGGAACATTTACATATAACAGATAATATACATGTATATTCATAGCAGTGACACCATTGTGAAGAGTCTTTTGTAATATTTTTTAGCAGGAGAAAAACCATTGTGAAATTCACATAACTGTTAACATAATTAACATGTAAAACACTCAGCATGAATGTCCACTTTTGTGAACTTTTGTGTTTATTAACAATAAAAACAATATTTAAGAAGTTGTAAATGCATTTCCTGTTTACTGACACACCACGTAGTGAGCATTCACGCTATTACGTTTCCACTAACCAATGAAAATACAGGTGGGCGTGACTGAATGTGCAGCCCCGCCCCACATTCATCCCCGCCCAGATCTGCAGTCTGCAGACAGGGGCTTCATCTGGATGCAGACTTGAATATTAGCTGAGACAGCATAATTCAGAGATGCAATGTCAGACACAATGCATTCAGTGGAGCGAGTGATGTCAATATGTGGGGTAGGGTTAGAGGTGAGGTGTGCGCATTAAAAGCATTGTATGCAACACAGATTTTAACCTGGTCTGCATTCAGATCCCTCTCCATTCACTTTACATTTTGAGGCTGCATCCTTCCTCCTTTCACTGCATTTGATATGTGTTTCACTCCTGACAGTAAGTTTAAAATGAAGATGGACCCTGAAAGCAGCATTTTCTGTGTTAATGTACTTATTATTCAAGGTTTTCCTACTTGACTATGATTCCTAATGAGAAGGCAGTGTTATAGTAATGTCATTTTAGCGAAACACTGTTTAGTTGTATATGAGTAAAATATGTTCCATCAGAAATCTGTCTGAAATCAGTTTTGTGGGGTGTCTTCGACAAATATAGATGTATATTTATACAAAATATAAAGTATTCAAAAAAGGTAATGATTCACACTCAATTGCTTCGTACTGTTTTTATTTTTTCTTTCACATTTTACAGGTGATTAAAAGACACAGACGTTTCGGCACAAAGCCTTCCTCAGTGTGTGACACAGACAGAGGATCAATAAATTTGTAATGTGTGCATATATACAAATAATATAAAATGGACCCCCTACAAAAACTAAAGTGATTAAATGAATGTATTTTGAATTAATTATGTATGTTGGGCTAATCCCAAAGTTATTTTTTGTGTATCCTGCAGAGGGCGCTTAGTTGAACAGAGCAGCTCGGGTGATAATTTGAAACTTACATTATTTTTCTACTATAAAATATTACGCTGAATAAATACATTATTTTTTAATCATTTATTGTTTTTTTAATCATTAAGGATTTATCACACTGTTAGTATTGAGTTTAGGGAATGAATATAATCTTTCTTTACATACAATATATAGGACTATAATTATAGGACTAATTTTCTCTCAACAAACTTAATTTTTTGTGTACTTTTCATGACGTCCTACAAGTCATCGAGCTGTAAACAATGCAGAGAAAATTTGGATTAATAACCATTTATTTTGTAGAAAACAACATCAAATAACATATATGCTTTACATTCTTGTTGGGAAGATTTTTCTTTTCTCGGGCAATTCTATCAAATTCCTCAACTTCACTAAAAGAAAAAAATAAATAAATGCTGAGGTATCAAAGAATGGACAGTGGAAATATCTGCAGTATCTCATTCACTTTACTAGTGTTGGCTGAGACTACGCTTTTAGAATTGTATATCCATCTGGAAAAAAAAAATTGTCACAAGTGAATTATTTTCAAATGATTAACCTAAGAGAGCTCATAAAATTCTGTGCAGATTCAGTGATATTTGATTTCCAAAGGTCTCAACCTATGGAAACCTATGGAACCTATACATATGTTACAAATAATAATTGCGTTGTATATTATACATTTTATTTAAACATTTTTAATTTAAAGCTTTTTATTTAGCCTGAAAACATTTTTAGAAAATTGTCAGAGAAAGGTACAATAACATCGAAAATAAGAGCAAGCTGTAAATATCATAAAATAATGTTTACTTTTGACACTAATCAAACACTAAAATAATTGTTTGTTGGTGTAATAAGATGACACATTGATCTATGCCATAAAACCTGGTCATTTTCAGGAATTGCTTTTAAAAAATCAATAAGCTTACTCACGTGCTGGTCTGGGCGTGCAGTTACGGTTTCCGAACCTGCCGCTTCACCCAACCCAACAGCAGGTGGCACTGTCTGAAAAAACGATAGGTCTGTAGGTGCAAGTCTGAGCGAGCAGATCTGAACGTGCAGTCGGTCTCCGGGCCTGCAGCTTCACCCTACTCCCGGTCAGAGCTCATTAAAGATTCGTTTCTTTACTTCTCTGCAGGTAAAAGAAATATGGTTCATATAAACACTTAAAATGAAGTTACATCAGTCAGGACAGTTTCGTTACATATGTTAATGCAGATTTATGCAACATTGGGCGATTAATTGGTTGATTTGTGTGATTTTATGGAAATAGTAATTAATTAACTTATGTATTTAACTAATGTGCAAAGAAACATTGCAGAATAACAGGCATGTACACAAAATGAGTTCAATAGTGTGTTTGAAGAGTTTTAAAATGTGAGTAAATTGTAATTACAGGAAGAAATCGTCGCAAGATGAATGGATGTTAAGAGTAGCAGTGTTGAGCCAAAATGGCGACAACCGTATGTGAGTTAGAGCCAAAATGGTGTCGTCCATGTGAAACAACTTGAAACAAAAAGGCAGACTAGTTTAAAGAAATATTAGCAGTGAATTTCATGTTTTTGCTGTTATATTAATGTTTATGTTTTGTCATAATCTTTATATTTGTGAACTAAATGTTTAAGTTAAAAAAGGAAGCATTTGTAACAGTAATGTGATCGTTTACATTAATACAGTATGTAAAATGCATGATAAAATGAACAGTTTAAATATGCTGTCGGATCACAGAAATATAAGAACTTTATTGTATAGATGGACATTCGGTTACATATTTTATTGCAAGTTTATTGTTTACAATGGTGACAACCAAAAACAGTTATGTTTTATTTAGTAAAAAAATGTTTTTTAATTCATTTTGAAGAAAGAATTCAGAGTTCATTAAAGACCGTCAGAGCTCGTATTCATTTGTTTCTTTACTTCTCTGCAGTTATACATTTCACTTACACGTTCGGGTCTCTTCAGCCTGAGGCGGGTAACACACACACACACACACACTAATGATATTGAAAGCTCAGTGTTAATAAAAAAAAAACCCAAAGCAGATTTAAAATTGTAAGACTATGATTTAATATTCATCAGTAGTGCATAACACAACAACATTTCAAAAGGCAAACATTAATCTAACAACACAATGGCATTAAGATCACAACACAACTATATTTAAAAAAGCAAACATTAATCTCACAATACAGCAACATTAATGTCACTACGCAACTTATAAAAAATTAGTCAATAATTAATTAATGACATCTATAAATTCTATCTGCATAATAATTTGTAATATATAATGTCCATAGTACTTCAAGAAATTTCTCTAATTTCTTGTTCTCTCTTCTGGTCAGATCTTCTGGATGAGATGTCATAAACTAGTACAGCAACAGTAGCTACGCCCACCAGTGCAGAGAGGGCCAGTCGAATCACAGCTTCAGTAAAACCACAGCAGCCTAATAAGAGAGAAGATTTCCAATGTTAATATATTAAATTTGTGTATTGATAGAAGTATATTTTGTACCTGGACAAATCTGACAGAGTATGTTGATGTCCAGTCGTGTGGTCTGGTTGCTGATGGGGTTGTTGATCACACAGCTGTAGGTGTTGTTATCTTGATATTCCACTTCCAGAGGTAGAGAGAGACTGATGCTGAGATCAGACACACTGATGCTGGACAATACACTGTTTCCTTTGTACCAGGAGAGACTCACAGCGCTCACATTCACCACTGAACACACCACTGAACAATACTGCTCTGACGATGAACAGTCTCTGATGATGTCAGGAAGGGGCAGACAAACTGGAAAAACATCAGAAAATAAACACTAATGAGAAAAAACAAAGATATATTCGTTTAGATGACTTAAAACAATCTGATAGAAATAATAGTGCACTTGTTTTGAAAGCAGACAATGCTAAATGAGAAAATTAATAAACATGACACGTTACGAGTATACAGAGTTTTATGATATTTTATATTTTAATATTGTGTGTTATAAACAAGAAGTATGAAAATAGTATGCAATTTATGTCTCTAAGATAATAAAAATGCTAACAATATAATGTGCCATAGCAAGACAAAATAGTTAACAATGCTATTCTAGGTGTAAAATGTTAACGTTTACAATTCTTTTTTTTTTTTTTTTTTTTATTAACAAGAACCAGCATGTACAGTTACAGTTGTTTTGTTATACAATACAATCACTTTACATTTCTTAACAAGAATGAAATAAGTGAAAAAAACAAAGAAGAGAAAAAAAAAGAAAAAAAACAGAGGAGAGGGTACATAATTATCAAATTACATACAAATATGTTTCGCACAACGTTTACAATTCAATAGCTAAAAATTAAACATTATAGTGATAACTTAGTTTTAAGCTGAGTAGTTAATTCTCTACTCACCATAGACAGTGATGTTGAATGTGTTGAGTGGGATGTCTGAGTTGATGCTGGTCACTGTATAAAGTCCAGAGTCTGAGATTCTGCTGTTTGTGATGATCAGAGATCCAGTCTGACTGTCCAGCTGCAGTCTGTCTCTGAATCTCCCATCAGAACCATAGACAGTCTCTGCCTTATTGTCTTTTCTGCTGTATGTAGCTAAGAGAATTTCCTTTTTAGCTCCAAATCTCCACATTATCAAATCGTCGCTCTGGATTTCAGCTAGAGCAGATTCTAGAGTGACTGAATCTCCTTCAGTGATGAACACTGACTTCACTTCAACACCACAACCACCTGATCAGCAAACACACAGACCCACATGGTTAGTCAGAATTTAGAGAATTTGGTTTTGTCATACATATAGCCCCTAATGCGATCTGGGGAAAATCTAAGATGGAATATATCAAATGTAGGCTTTAGTTTAAAAAATAAATTTTTTAATAACAGAATATATTGTTTACCATGCATGCCCTTTTTACTGTACAATTTGAAACTCTTTAGTTTGTAGGTTAAAGTATTTACAGTTTTTCTTTCACCTGCTAACAATCATGCTGAAACCAGATTTTCAAAATTGTTCACACAATCGGGTTTACAGGAGTCTATGCGGAGCAGAAAATGAATAATTTTTAATTTCTTTTACACAAAATACATGCAATTAACACATTGTTCAAAATTCTCACACGTTTCATTTCGTTCATTCTCTACAAGCGGAAAAACATTTAAAAATAAAATAAAAAAGACATAGTTTTTTCTGCATATATCTTTCACATGCTAACTCATTAACAATAACATTTTCAAAACAGACTAATTACAATTTCCATTCATTGTTTGTCATTTATTGTGAAATATAGAAAATCTTATCATAAACTGATCAGAATTTCAGCTGAAAGCCTACTCGGTATTCCTGCTGTAGTGTATATATATATATATATATATATATATATATATATATATATATATATATATATATATATATATTTTTTTTTTTTTTTTTTTTTTTTTTTTGAAAAAGGGATAGTCATTTATTCATTTTCTTGTCGGCTTAGTCCCTTAATTAATCCAGGGTCGCCACAGCGGAATGAACCGCCAACTTATCCAGCACATTTTTACGCAGCGGATGCCCTTCCAGCTGCAACCCATATTTGGGAAACATCCACACACACATTCATACACACATTCATACACTAAGAACAATTTAGCCTACTCAATTCACCTGTACCACATGTCTTTGGATTGTGGGGGAAACCGGAGCACCCGGCGGAAACCCACATGAACGCAGGGAGAACATGCAAACTCCACACAGAAGTGCCATCTGAGCTGAGCTCGAACCAGCAACCTTCTTGCTGTGAGGCGACAGCACCTACTGCGCCACTGCGTCGCCAAAAAGGGATAGTTTGGAACTTATTTTGTTAGGAAATACCAAATACTCTTACAGGTCGGTAGGGAAAGAAAAGTAATGCATAGTAATGAAGTGATGAAGACACTGACAATGGGAGTCTATCTAAAATTTAATATGTCTGTGGTAATACTGTCCAGACAAACTCCATGAGCATTAACAGTTTCTAAGCATTAACAGTTTCACAATGGAAATGGCAAAATTTGTGATGAAAATAATACAGAAGGAAGAGCAGTTGAACAAATGATGATGATGACAATGATAATAATAATACTCACCAGCCAGACTCCATGAGCAGAAACAGATTAAAGTAATTGTAATAAACATTTTTGAGCTGTTTTCTGAACAGTTTCACTACAGAAATGCTACAAATAATGAGCTGTTTGAACTTTTGAATAATCTGCTGGTCTGTCATGAAGAGATTTAGTGAAAATCTGCTGTGAGTTTGAATAAACCCCTGCGGTAGCTCCTCCCACACAGACAGATCTATTTTAGCAATTATTTAAGAACTGTTTACTGAATTACACCCCCGTGACATTTTAATCATTATTTAATCATTTCCACAAAATGGTATCAGATTATATCTTCATTCTTTTAAAACATTGATTGATAGACACATGATATGAACTGAACTCATTTGTTTATTTATTAACTGATTGATTTATTGATTGACAGCAGTGTTATTTTTCCTTCATTATCAGGCATGACTGTACACCATGTTAATTCTTAATTGGAGAAATGTGATAAACTAAAAAAAAAAATACTAGCCTAAAGATTTATATATAGCCTTAAGAATTATATATATATATAGATGTAGGAGCCATTTGGCAACTTTGCTCATTGTTCCACTAGGTGGTGCTCTTAAAACAGGCTTTATAAGTGGGAACGAACATTCAGGTAACAGGTGTTTGTATATGACGCCTGAGCTAGGTTATGATAAAGCAAAGCAGCTGGTACAGGAACACTTTGGCTGTAAGTACAAGATTGCTGTGGCGTACATTGAAAAGGCTTTATCCTGGGCTCCAATAAAGAATGAAGATGTTAATGCTCTACAGGCTTACTCTCTCTTTCTGCGAGGCTGCTGCAATGTTATGGAGGAACTTCAGTATATGCATGAGCTGGATATGCCAAGTAACATAAGGGCAATTGTCTTAAAGCTGCCATTTAAACTTCGAGAGCAATGGAGGACTGCTGCACATGACCTACAGGAAACAACAGGAAACAGAGCCTTGGTCAATGACCTGGTGAGAGTTATAGAAAGACATGTTCAAACTCTGTCTGATCCATTGTATGGCAATATTAGCGACTCACCATCTGCAACAACTGGTCAAAGAGCTGTCAATAGGCCACGAGTATCTCCAGAACAAAGAACTAAAGGAAAAAGCTTTGCTACTACCATTACACCTGTGAAAGTTAAGTGTACCACAGGATCAAGGACCATCTCACCTAGACATAACTCTGCATCTGCTTTATTCTGTGCATACTGTTCTCAGAGTCATCTATTAGAACATTGTCAACAGTTCAAATGCAAAAAAA
Source organism: Danio rerio (assembly GCF_049306965.1). Taxonomy (NCBI): domain Eukaryota; kingdom Metazoa; phylum Chordata; class Actinopteri; order Cypriniformes; family Danionidae; genus Danio; species Danio rerio. The sequence continues at coordinate 8,137,421 of NC_133197.1, forward strand.
CACAGAGACAAGATTAATTTTCTGAAGGAGAAACACCTCTGCTTTGGTTGTTTGAGTACTTCACACATGAGTCGTGACTGTAAGAAACGCCTAACTTGTAAAATATGCAGCCAAAGCCATCCTACTGTACTTCATATTAACAAGAGCGACACAGCTAGCATGCATAAAGCGCATGTTGCTAAGGTCACAGTAAGTACTTCTACTCAAGTTGACAAAGATATTACATCACACTCATTCGCTTCAACTGCTGAGACTTGTGGACATACAGGGGCCGGAGCAGATCAGTGTCTGTTATCCATTGTGCCAGTCCAAGTCAAGTCCATCAAATCTGATCAGGTAATACTGACAGATGCATTCTTGGATCCTGGCAGCTCCGCCAACTTCTGCTCAGAACAGCTTATGCAAAAGCTCCATCTTACTGGGAAACGAACCCAGTTCCTCTTATGCACTATGGGGCAAGAAAGGGTGGTGCCAGCATATTCACTCACAGGACTGGAAGTGTCTGGTATTAATGGTAATGTCTTCCATGAACTCCCTCAAACCCTAACACAAAAGAAAATGCCCGTAAACACTGATAACATTGTTACTGCTGAAACTCTGGTAAAATGGCCATACCTGGTAGGGTTAACACCTCCCAAGATAGAAGCTAACGTAGACCTGTTGATTGGAAGCAACGCACCAAGGTTGTTGGAACCTTGGGAGGTTATTAATAGCCGTGGGAATGGCCCATATGCTATAAGGACCGTGCTGGGATGGGTCATTAATGGTCTTGTGCATGGAGAAGACTCCTGTCTTAATGCTGAATGTAGGTCAGCTGTAGTTAACAGGATTTCAGTATGTAAATTGGAGGAAATGCTGAATAACCAGTATAATCATGACTTTAACGAAAGAGTCACAGAAGAGAAAGGGCTATCAAGGGAAGACAAGAAGTTCATGGATATTGTGGAAAGATCTGTAACACTTAAAGACAACCATTATCAAATTAAACTGCCTCTTAAGAAAGACGTGCATCTGCCCAATAACTTTGCTGTGGCAAAACAAAGGTTAACAAGTCTAAAACGAAAGTTTCTGCAGAATGAACATTTCTTCAAAGAGTACCGCAATAAAGTCAACGACATGTTACTCAATGGTTATGCAGAGAAAGTACCTACCCAGCAGTTAAGTGGCAGCAGTGGTAAAGTGTGGTACATTCCTCACCACGGAATATATCATCCCAGGAAGAAAAGTCTGCGTGTGGTATTTGACTGTTCTGCATCATTTAAAGGATCATCATTGAATGAACAGCTCCTGCAAGGTCCCAACTTTAATAGCACACTGATTGGAGTCCTCCTGAGGTTTCGGCAAGAACCTGTGGCATTCATGGGGGATGTGCAAGCAATGTACTATCAAGTTAAGGTTCCAGAGGAGGATAGAGACCTTCTGCGGTTCTTGTGGTGGCCTGAGGGAGATCTCACGAAAGATGCGTCAGAATTCCGCATGACTGTCCATTTATTTGGTGCGGTATCATCTCCAAGCTGTGCCATCTTTGCTCTGAGGAAAACAGCTGATGATAATCAGGCTGAATTTCCAGCAGAAATTCCACAAACTGTCAAAGAAAACTTCTATGTCGACGACTGCTTGAAGAGTGTAGAATCTGAGAAGAAAGCTGTAACAATGATCAAACACCTGACCACGCTCTGCCAAAAGGGAGGATTTACCTTGACAAAGTGGGTAAGCAACAGTTGCTATGTACTGCAAGCCATGCCACAGGAATATAGAGCTAAGGGTGTGGAAGAACTTGACATGGACCGAGATGAACTTCCCATGGAAAGAGCCCTTGGATTACAGTGGTGTGTTCAGAAGGACACATTTACATTCAAAATGGCACCTTGTCAACGGTCCTGTACTAGACGTGGAATGCTATCTGTCTCCAGTTCAGTGTATGACCCACTTGGTTTCCTGGCACCAATTCTACTACCTGCAAAGATAATGCTGCAAGAATTGTGCAGAAGAAACTATGGATGGGATGAAACGGTACCTCAAGAGCTACTACACCGCTGGACAAGATGGATAGAGGAGTTGGAAATGCTGTCTAACTTTGAGATTAATAGATGCATCAAGCCCAAAGACTTTGGAACTGCCATACATGCTGAGCTTCATCATTTCTCAGATGCTAGCGAACTAGGATATGGGGCAGTTACTTATCTCAGGATGCAAAATAGCAAAAATGTCATCCACGTTGCATTTGTGATGGGCAAAGCCAGAGTTACACCTTTAAAGACTGTTACCATTCCCCGTCTAGAGTTAACAGCTGCAGTTCTTGCCGTTCGTATGGATCTGATGCTGAAAAAAGAGCTGCAAATCCCACTGGCAGAATCAATATTCTGGACAGACAGCACATCAGTGCTTAAGTACATAAATAATGAAGACAGACGTTTTCATACGTTCGTGGCTAATAGGGTCACCATTATAAGAGAAGCAACAACAACTTTACAGTGGCGGTACATTCGTTCCAAGGAAAACCCAGCAGATGATGCATCTAGAGGTCTGAGGGTTGGTGACTTCATTGAACACAATAGGTGGATAGTAGGTCCAAGTTTCTTGTATAAGTCAGAAGAGGATTGGCCAGCTGATAGAGCTGACATGGTGATCAAAATTGATGATCCGGAAATAAAAAGAGAAGTTTTAGTTAACGCAGTAAGTGTAACTGACTCCTCAGATAGCACCACTCGTTTAATTGCGCATTTCTCAGATTGGAAGAGATTGAGGGTAGCCGTAGCTTGGTTTCTTAAGTATAAGCGAATGCTTCAGGAACGGTCTCACAAGAAGAAGGAGACTAAGACTTCTTATGTGGGTATTCAGAGTGTTCCAGTGCCTGAAAGGTGCACTTTGTCCATTGAAGACATAAGTGAGGCAGAGCTTGCCATTATACGCTTTTGTCAACAGCAACGATTTAGTGAGGAAATCGCTACCTTGTCAGCTGGAAAAGGAACTGTGAGTAAGCAAAGCCCTCTGTACAAACTGGATCCACGTCTGGATAACGGACTTCTAAGAGTCGGTGGGCGACTAGCCAGAGGTTCACTACCAGAGGAAGCTAAGCATCCACTGATTTTGTCCAAAGACCAACATATAGCTACTCTCCTCCTGCGAAATATTCATGAACGGCTCGGACATTGTGGTCGAAACCACATACTGTCCACATTACGAAGGAAATATTGGATCACAGGTGCTAATTCGGCAGTAAGAAAGATAATGTCTGACTGTTGTCTCTGCAGAAGACAAAATGGTCGAATGATGCTACAGAAGATGGCAGACTTGCCCATGGAGAGGATTCTTCCGGACAAACCACCATTCACCAACACTGGGGTTGACTACTTTGGTCCTATAGAGGTGAAAAAAGGACGAGGCACTGCCAAGCGATATGGCGTGATATTCACTTGCCTGTCTAGTAGAGCAGTCCACCTTGAAATAGCCAACTCGTTGAATACAGACGCATACATTAATGCAATACGTCGGTTTGTCTGTAGAAGAGGTCAAGTTGTTAATTTACTGTCTGACAATGGTACCAATTTTAAAGGAGCAGAGAAGGAACTCAGAGAGGCACTCCTAACCTTGAACCAGACAAATATTGGAGGAATGCTACAACAAAAGGGCATCAAATGGAGTTTCAATCCTCCTTCAGCGTCGCACTATGGTGGTGTTTGGGAGCGTATGATTCGCATGGTGAGAAGAATTCTCTCTTCAGTCCTTCATCAACAAAAATTGGACGATGATGGACTCCACACAGTAATATGCGAAGTTGAAGCCATCTTAAACGACCGCCCCATCACCAAGTTATCTGACGATCCAAATGATCTAGAACCCCTGACACCTAATCATATCCTCCTCATGAAAGGTAAGCCGTCTCTGCCACCAGGGCTGTTTGAACACCATGATCTGTACATCAGAAAGCGATGGAGGCAAGTTCAGTACATATCTGATCTCTTTTGGAAACGGTGGGTTCGTGAATACCTGCCATTATTGCAAGAGAGGCAGAAATGGAACGAACAGAGAAAAAATCTCAAACCAGGAGATATCGTGATCATTATGGATCCTACAGCACCACGAGGCTCATGGCCTCTTGCAAGAGTGCTGGAAGCATTTCAAGACAAGAAAAAGATTGTGCGTTCAGTGCGGCTTCAGACCAAAAGTAGTATAATAGAACGGCCTGTGACTAAACTCTGCCTATTGCAAGAATCAGTTTAGCTTATCTACTATTAAAGTGTCTCCACTGGGTTATTGTGTATTTGAAGTATTATGTATGTGCACTTATTATTGCCTGATGTTCTTTTATGGCTCCTTAATATTATATTTGGGAATTGTTACATTTGTATACAATTAGGGGCCGGGATGTAGGAGCCATTTGGCAACTTTGCTCATTGTTCCACTAGGTGGTGCTCTTTAAACAGGCTTTATAAGTGGGAACGAACATTCAGGTAACAGGTGTTGCTAGACGGAAGGGAGCACATACAGTTTTGACCACACAATTGCAAACGCACACACAATTGCAAACGCACACACTTTCAAACGCACACACTTTCAAACGCACACACTTTCAAACGCACACACTTTCTAACGCACACACCCACAAACACAAACAAACGCTCACGCGCATTCACACAGAGAGCCGCACACATTCATTCATGCTTTAGCATGACGGTTTGTTTTGTTTGTAAGTCACGATATGTGGCAGTGTTTGACTTATACGAACGGAAACTTACCTGAAAGGAAATTTGTGAACTATTGGAGTTTGCAACTGCAATAAACTCAAACATCTTCGGAAACAAGTAAGACTGTTCATTTCATTTACACTACATCAGCCAGAGGACAGTGTGCGTCAGCTGGGTGCCTGTCTAACAACATCTCAGGGACTTCAAGCAATAGGCTTAGCCTCTACAATATATATATATATATATATATATATATATATATATATATATATATATATATATATATATATATATATATAATTTAGAAGCTTTTCGGTATTGTAGCTATAAGAGTGTTGATTTAAGAGTGAATGTACAGTCAGTAAAGGGCGGTGTTACTCGTGACGATCATTCACACTGAACATCTTCACTGCACACCAGAGGATTTAATATTTTCAGGTTTTAGGATCTGAATATTATCACTCTATTAAAACTGCTTGGTGAAGAAAATGTTAATTTTTCTCTGTTTGTGCTCCTGGAGTTTGGCTGGTAAGTTCTGTTTATACTATAATTATATTTGGCTCAAAATATAATCATATTTCCAAAAGTAATTAGCCTGATAAATCTATACTGATATGTGTTTATACATTAACTTATGTATATTTAAGCATTTTTGTGTTTAATTTGCAGAACAAATTTCAGCAAAATACCATGACAATTGTCAACATTTTCAAAGTAACTAAAAAAAAAAAAAAAAAAAAAAAAATATATATATATATATATATATATATATATATATATATATATATATATATATATATATATATATATATATAAAGTGTTTGCTGAGTAGTGTGTTTGCTGATCAGGTGTGTGTGGTGTTGAAGTGAAGTCAGTGTTCATCACTGAAGGAGATTCAGTCACTCTAGAATCTGCTCTAGCTGAAATCCAGAGTGGCGATTTGATAATGTGGAGATTTGGAGCTAAAAAGGAAATTCTCTTAGCTACATACAGCAGAAAAGACAATAAGGCAGAGACTGTTTATGGTTCTGATGGGAGATTCAGAGACAGACTGCAGCTGGACAGTCAGACTGGATCTCTGACCATCACAAACAGCAGAATCTCAGACTCTGGACTTTATACAGTGACCAGCATCAACTCAGACATCCCACTCAACACATTCAACATCACTGTCTATGGTGAGTTTACACACTTTTTACTCACAGAGAAGTTTATTTATTTTTATTTTTTGCTACCAATTGTCCTTTTAATAAGATTTTACCAGAAATTTTAAAAGTAGATTCAGCATTTATTGTAGAATTCATAATTGCAGTGCTGTAATTTGTAATCTGAATGCTGACATTGCACTAAAAAAAACAAACACTTAGTTACTACAACTATTGAAACTTTTCTGAAAAGTTATGAGCATTTCCATCACTGGACATTTGATGATTATACATTTTTTAAATAGGGTAATAATTACCAGCCAGCCAGAATTTTTAAAATATATTCTCATAAAACTTTTTTGTAAAAATTTTTGAGGAAAATGTGTATACATTTTCTCCATATCGTAAACTTCTACAATGTTTTAGTTGTTTTTCTCAGTTGCTTCCAAAATGCAGTTTCAGTGCAGCTGTTTAAATGTTGTTTATAACCACAAAAGCAGACTACGAGGTGGCGCACTAGGTAGTGCTGTCGCCTCACAGCAATAAGGTCGCTAGGTCGAGCCTCAGCTGGATCAGTTGGCATTTCTGTGTGGAGTTTGCATGTTCTCCCTGCATTCGCGTGGGTTTCCTCCGAGTGCTCCCGTTTCCCCTCAAGTCTAAAGACGTGGTTCAGGAGAATTGGGTAAGCTAACATATTTTCGGTAGTGTATGAGTGTGAATGAGATTGTATGGGTGTTTCCCAGTGATGGGTTGCAGCTGGAAGGGCATCCGCTGTTTACAATGTGCTGGATAAGTTAGCGGTTCATTTCACTGTGGCGACCCCTGATTAATAAAGGGACTAAGCCGAAAATGAATGAATGAATGAATAACCACAAAAGCTCATCTGACACTGAAAACATTTGTGTTAACGTATATATAGTTTTTCCAATGGCTAACAAGCATGTTTTAAAACCTGTTCACACACAAAAGTACAGGAGTCTATGTAGCACAAACGGAATCATTTTTCATTGCTTTCACACAAAATGCACGCAATAAACACATTGTTCAAAAGCATTTTGAAGTGGATTACAATACCTGACAGAAATTGTCTTGTACAATACTAAAACTTGCCTCTCTAACTTGCAAATTCAAACAATTTAAACTGTGGTTTTTCTTGCACTGTAAAGTGGGCTGATTACATTTGCAACTAATATATTTTTTTCATTTATATGACATTCTTTTTCTTGCACATTCAAGGAAATGTAAAATTACATACCAGTGTAGATGAAAATTCATTCAAATTAAAGTTTTTAAGTTTTGTAATGCTCTCTGTTGGTGTTTTTAGATCAGTGTGTTATAAATGAATTGTGTGTTTTCTGAATGAAAAGTGTTGCTAGATGTTTAGTGAAACATGTTTATTTTGAGCCGTATATGAATTGCTGTGTTGGTCTGAGTGAGTTTTAGAGTTAAGCTGATGTTGTAATGAACACTGTGTGAACAGATCTGAAAACATGGCTTCAGTTCTGCACTTTGCTTATTAGTGGTTGAGCGAAAGAGAAAAATCCTGCAAAAAAGATTTGTTTCATTTTTGTTACAGAAACTTATGAATATTTTGGATGACAAGGGGAAAGTAAATAATCAGGAAATCCTGCAAGTGATTCCTTAAGTCCTAAACATTCATTCATTCATTTTCTTTTCGGCTGTCCCTTTATTAATCTGAGGTCGCCACAGCAGAATGAACCGCCAACTTACCTAGCACATGTTTTATGCAGCAGATGCCCTTCCTGCTGCAACCCATCTCAGGGAAACATCCATACACACTCATTTACACTCTATGGACAATTTAGCCTACCCAATTCACCTGTACCGCATGTCTTTGGACTGTGGGGGAAACTGGAGCACCCGGAGAAAACCCACACGAACACGGGGAGAACATGCAAACTCCACACAGAAATGCCAACTGACCCAGCTGGGACTCGAACCAGCAACCTTCTTGCTGTGAGGCGACAGCACTGCTTATATTTTAAACATGATTTCTGAATTCTTTTTTAATCAGATCAAGACTGTTATTGACTTGTGTGATGAACTCAAAAGCATAAAATACTGACAAACAAAATTCATCTTAATTTCTCTAGCGCTTTTACAATGTAGATCAATAGTATGGTCAAAGCAGCTTAAGATAGAAGGTCTAGTAAATCGAAACTGTCCGTCTAATTTTCAGAGTTGAAGTTCAGTCACATCCCTTCAACTTAATAGTCTCTTTTCCACAAGGATCCTGGTAATTTGCCTTTAAATAACTGAAATTACTTTTAGCAGCAGTAGTATTCCAGCAATTAATTCTGGAAAATTCCCAGAGTAAATTTATTTTTAAAAAGGCTCTATTTTCACATGATCTTTTCACAATAATGTACAAGCAATTTTCTGGAAAAGTCTGTATATGTGAAAAGAGATTCTGTTAATGTGCTGTATTCTCTTTTTTCCAGCTCGTCTGCCTGTTCCTGTCATCAGTAACTCTTCATCAGTGCAGTATTGTTCAGTGGTGTGTTCAGTGGTGAATGTAAGCACTGTGAGTCTCTCCTGGTACAAAGGAAACAGTGTATTGTCCAGCATCAGTGTGTCTGATCTCAGCATCAGTCTCTCTCTACCTCTGGAGATTGACTGTCTGAATGATTTCTACAGCTGTGTGGTCAACAATCCCATCAGCAATGAGACCACACAATACAACAACACTGGTCTCTGTCAGCCATGTCCAGGTACATATTTACCTATATATCTATACCTGTATATATAGGGAAAAGTAAATAATCAGGATATTCTGAATATGAATCCCTCTCCATCACATTCTCCAGACATCACATTACTTCAGAAAGTGTGGATCATTTCTGCTGCTGGATCTCTGTTGATTTTAGCTGCCGTTGTGATCTTCTGCTTCTTGATAAAACGCAAAAACACAAAACAAGAAGGCAAATATTAATATTACCTACTGTTACCTACATTGATATACATGTAAAACAGTGCTCAGACTTTATTTCATTAAGTGTTTCTTTGTTTTGAAACAGTTCAGACCCATAACACCGAGATCACTTACGCCGATCCAACATTCTACAAAAAAACCCCACGAAAAACAGTAAGATCCTTTATTTCTGTATGTTTGTGTGTGTGTCTTGTATTCCTTACATTGTGGGCACCAAATGTCACCACAAGTATATATGCAGGGACATTTTTTTGGTCCCCAAAAGCAAAATGAATTACCGCAGTAAATGACAAATCCCAGAATCTCTAGTTAATAGTCTACATGGTGTTGTGTTTTCCTTCAGAGAGCTGCAGAGACTGATGACGTGGTGTACGTAGGAGTCGCCAGACGTTGATCATCTCTTGACTCAAATAGGATTGTAGTTTAGATTATTATTAACTTTCTACTTCTCAAATACAAAGAAAATATGGAATCACATAGCCATAATCGAATTAGTCATAGTTATTGATACATTCAGAGAAGAACAATTACCAAAAGATTTTCAAACTACATTTTAAAATACTCAAAAGTTATGATTGTGCTTCTTTATTCAGGTTTAAATATAATCTTTGCAGGATATTGTTCTCCATGGCTGGATTTGAGGAGCCCTCCATATAAAAACAACATTATTCATACAATCAAGCATTTAAAATAAAATATACAGATCTTTAAAAAACAGACCCATTATATATTAAGTGGCTATGTACATTAAAATATGCAATTGGTACAATGCCCTTTTTATGTACATACAAGTTTATACATTGTACATTTTTATTTAAAAAATACCTCCATATAATTACATTTGTTACTAATTTCTGTAATTACATTTATAATTAAAATGTAAATAAAACAAATTTAGCTTACAACTCAAGCTCTGTAGGCCTACAATCCCACTGATTTGCTTGGTCCTTACATTTTTTTTTATGTCTGTGATTATGACATGGCTGTCTATAATAATTCATTCTGATTGGTCACATTCCAAGGTATGTTATTCCAAGATAACAACTTCTGGCTATAACACAGGGTCATTCGGTTGCTTCGAAACATCCTGATTTGCACAATTGGAGTGGCTGTCTTCCTCTGATGTCAATAACTTCAGCCACAATATTTTTTCAACGCCTCTCTTACCTCTAGTTACATTCAGGCCCTAATCAGACTCTAAAGTTATGCGTAAAGTAATGTTATATGTAAAGTAACGTTATACATTTCAGGTGGCACAGTTTATATATAGATCGACATGGTGGCTTAGTGGTTAGCACTGTCGCCTCACAGCAAGAAGGTTGCTGGTTCGAGCCTCAGCTGGGTCAGTTGGCATTTCTGTGTTGAGATTGCATGTTCTCCCCGTGTTGGCGTGGGTTTACTTTGGGTGCTCAGGTTTCCCCCACAGTCTAAACACATGTGGTACAGGTGAATTGGGTAGGCTAAATTGTTCGTAGTGTATGAGTTTGAATGTGAGAGTGTATAGGTGTTTCCCAATACAGGGTTGCAGCTGGAAGTCCATCCGCGCAAAACATATGCTAAGTTGGCTGTTTATACCGCTGTGGCAACCCCTGATGAAAAGGGACTAAACCAAAAAGGGGGTCCCGGCCCACAAGGGGGCCTCAGTGAGCACTGTAGGGGGTTGCGTCATATTTTTAAAAATTTTATAGCAGTGGACAATTAAGAGAATGATTATGTTGCCTTAGTTCAATTTATCCCCTTGCTGACCAAAAAATAGACAAATTTCTAATTCGTCCTCCACATAAAAAAAGAGTCTCACTGATTCACCTTCAGCAGCTAATGCTAATGACCCAAGCATACTAGACCCAGGTGAGGAAGCTCCAAAGACTCTAAACACTTCGGGTCTCAGCGCTAGCAATACTGGAAACACCAAGATAGTTACCTGAACTATGGTTTTTATTTCATTTTCTCGAAGCAAAGAGTCCCTGACCCAGCCACAGTGCATTATCTGCACCAAAGTTCTTGCTAACGAATGCATGAGGCCGTCTATATTAATATAATTGCAGACGACTCATCTTCAATACTGCAGGGTGTACAAATACAAATGGCCTACTGATGTTTTTCTTTTATATTTTACATTAGGCTATTGTTTGTGCATAAATATTTCTAGATGTAGTAATAAACAAACCATTTTTTTTACATACCTACTGCAAACTTATATGAGTGATAATATCATTACATGTGGAGGGGGGCGTTACAATATTTTCCAGGAGAAAAGGTCTCAGGCAAAAACTGGGTAGGAACCACTGCCATATGGGACATGCACCATACATGTCCACTATATAGAGAAAAATCCTGCATATTTTCAAAAAACAAAAGGAAATTTACATCTAGTATGACAAAGGGGAGACTAAATTATGAGAAAGTAAACTAATCCTTTACAAATGAGCTTAAAGATATTGTGATAAGATTTATAAGTCATTCTTTTTGTTTTATATTATGTGACCTTAATTATGTACTTATATTTAAACTAATTATTTGGTTCAACATACTTATTATGTACATGCATGTTTTTACATTGTGCTTTTTTACATGTTATTAAATCTGTAATCATATTTATGATTACATGTTTGACCCATCCTTTCCACCTCAACCCACCTCACCCTTAAACTCTGCATGAACCAGAGATCTCAGTATTCAGAGATGTCTGTATATTGATGTTTGCCCAACTGAAACAATATCAAGTAGAGGGTGGGGCTTTCTGTACTGCTCAAAGTGTTAACACCACTGTTGATTCAACTGTACTGTGTGAATTTATGAATATTTGTGGTTTTAAAGGTCAAATATTTTAACATTAACCTACAATGCCACATTATTAATGTAAATTATTTCATGGTTTCTCATCAATGTTTTATCTTATTTATGTATGTAATGTTTATAATATGTTTGTCAGTCTTTGATGTCTCTGTTAATGCAATGAAAACCTGCTGGAGCTTCACCTAGTGGATGAATATGTCATTTCACTGTCAGCTCCACTCACACTGTAATTGTTTTATAGTTTAAAATTCTGTCATCATTTACTTAACCTGCACTTATTTCATTATCTTCTGTTGAACACAAAACAAGATATTCTTAAGAATACTGAGGAAAAACAGCCATAGACTTCTATAGTATGTTAGTTTCTATGAATGTGATTGGCTGCTTTATTTTCCAGTGTTCATGTTCGTGTTCAACAGAAGAAAGAAATTCATACACGTTTAGAACCACTTGAGTTTGAATAGCAGTGAAGTATTTGGTGAAGTATCCATGATGAATCTGCATTTTATTGAGATTCTTTCTGTAGATTGTTAAATAAACATGCTGAGATATATCCTCTGGCCTCATGCTTGACTTCTAAAAATAAAAAGAACAATAAAACATCCCAGTATATACAGTACATTTGTTGTTTTTACTCATGATTTGCTGTAATAATACTGATATAAAATGTGTTAAAAATATTAAAACATAAAAGTAATAAAATAAAATTTTAAACAATTTTAGAATAAAGTGTCTTCATGCAGCTTTCACATGACTGATACAAACACTGAGAATAACCAACACGAAATTCTACAGACAATAACATCAGCTTTAAGCAAAATCACACAGATTAGAAAAAAACAATACTGTCTTAAATATAGCAAACACTAGCACACCATTAAAAGATATCAGTAAATCAGTGTTATCATGGAATTTACATTCAAATATTAAAAAAAGTATTTTAAAATGTGTCAAACATTAATCTCAACATGCCTGCAGTTGGAAACACACTGTTAACA
>NC_133197.1:8155000-8225000 GCF_049306965.1 Danio rerio
CGAGTGTGAAATGAGAAGCGGAGAAGAAAACAGCTGAAATAAGTGTGAACATGAGTCCTTCCTCCAGCTCCAGTTCACAGAACTCTGCTCTCAGTCTGATCTTTATCTCTGATCGTGACTATTTTTATTTTATCCTAACATGTTTTTGCTTTCGTGTTGAACCCCATAACCTACAGATGTCTGGCCTGGTCAAGAATATAGCATGTATTGTCTATTAAAATCATTCATTGCTTCAGTCAGTGTTTCCCTGTAGCCCATAAACTCAGTGTGGGGACCATACATTAACTTTTGTTTTATTTAGTTAAATTATAATATATATGCATACTTAAGGGAGGATGATGTTCATATACAGAAGTTAAGTAAATTACTTCTCATTTAATATTGAAGTTTTCAGTGTTTTGAGTGATTGTGAGTGAATTATGACCTACAGTAATCCCTGATGAGGTATACCTTTTAGTTTATTTTACATAAAATAAATTTAGTTTTACTTTACTTTTAGGTTAAATGTAGATACAAGCACCTATTTTACAAGAAAAGTGCATTTTGAAAAGTAAGCTCACTTTTTTACTTCCTTTTATTATACTTTATATTTCCTGCATAACCTGCTGTGTTCAATTGTGCAATAATATGAAATATTTAATAGATGGTTATAAATATATTAACATACTATTTATTATTATCATTAATTGCTAAGAAAGATATCAGTGCAAACTATTTTACACTATTTAAATAACTCAACAATTCTTTTTTAGATGACTATTAGAGATTGTCTGTAGGCATTTCACTGATAAGCTCAGAATATCTGCACTGTCTTCCTTAAGAGTTTTTTTTTTTTTTTTTTTTTTAACCGTTTTAGGGCTTTTCTATTCCAATGTGCTACTTTTTCATTGTAATCACATGGTTGACAGAGTGGCATGACTGTTATGCTTATATCTTTTGGAGCACTTGACATAAGAACACCATTTTAAGATGACGCTCCAAAATAAAAGAGTTTCATCTTTTACATGATGCACCGCTCATCAACTTCAGTTCTAAAGCAGTTGTCCAATCACCAAAAATTGGAAGTGGGACAAGCCTTATGAACTTCTGCTTACAGTAGTAGCAGGTTGGCATGATAACTGTTTTATTTGACTTTAACATAGCTGTTTTTATTTAAAACCATGAGCTCTCCAATAAAGATGCGTTCTGTGTAATTGGCTCCTTAGAACTTTACACTGTATTCCATTTAGTTTCCATGCCGACTCATCAGCATTCTATTAAGAACAAAGGCCGATTCTAATTTTTTTTAGTGTCTGAAAATTCGGAAATTCTGAACATTCTAAAGGGCCAGTGTTTTTCAGCCAAATAATGATCTTCCAGTGAAAGGTTTATGCCACTATTTTTAATTTCATAAGGTTTCTTTTACAGCATCGATGTAACTTAATTCAAATATAATCAGTTAAGTAACGTAGATAAGTTTAAATGCAGGCGCCGTCATTAGCAGCCGGCTAGCACAGAAACTCCATTGATACTTGGGTAACATTTATTTTTATTGTTTAAAGACATGAAAAATATAATTTAGTCCAGTGCTTCTTGTATGGTCTGATGCTCACTTTATATCGTATCTCAGCCAGGCAGTCAAAATCGCTGTTTTTTTTTTAAAGAAATCAGATCTTAAATGCAGCGATTTTGTATGGGATGACAATTCACCAGAAGCCCTGAGTTCTGGCTGACTGAAATTAAAAGTCTGTGTGCATATACCTCATTCTACATGTGAAACGAAACAGCAATAAAACTTTACAACGCAACAGTTTGTATTCTCTAGTTTATTATTATAATTTTTCATTTTCCATATCTGCAATTCCTGTATTTTGGCATTTTTTTGCAGTCCACTTAGAATCCAACATGGAAATCAATCACGGTGCATTGACAATGCTTTCCATACACAGTGTTATATTTTGGGGGGAGGCTATAACAAGCTGACTGTATAAACACACAGACACACAGCACTACACTGTCTCTCATTCACAAACATACACAAACATAGACAGCACTAAACAAACAAACACACACAAACACACACACTTAAGCCCTCTCAATATGCGTTTAGCCGGGAGAGCTCGCGCTGAGCGAAGCAAAAAAAAAAAAAAAACACAAAACGAAAAAATATGAAAAAAATAAGCACTTTTACGACGGTACCTTACTGAGAGCTTCTCTCCGTGTGAGCTCTCCCGGCTAAACGCATATTGCGAGGGCTAAAAGGGAGTAGTGGCTGTAATATCAAGCGACAAAAAAGAAAAAGACAGCTGTGAAACATAACCAGCTTTGTCTTTTTGTAGGAAACACACTTTAGATCTTTTTAGGGTAAAAGGTTTTTGAGTTATTGCCGCTATAACTGAATGTGTGTCAGGAATATTGAAAACAAAACCAACTTAACCGCGCTCATTTCTGGCGCCCCCTGGATGTACAGCGCCCTTAGCATTTGCCTATAATGCCTGTGCCACGGGCCGGCCCTGAGTTGGCTCCTGAGTGTTGTAAATACCGCCGCTCACCTCCCTCACGACAGAGCGCATAGGAGATAAATGACGTAAGTACATAATAACTGGTTATGATTATTACTGAACCGATACCTTATTGTCCACGTCTGCATCGCGGTGCACAGAAAAAACAATTTTGACACCCCTAATATATATATATATATATATATATATATATATATATATATATATATATATATATATATATATATATATATATATATATAAATATATATAGTATATAATATATATACGATATATTGCACAGAATCATCAGAAATGTTCTTGCAAAAATTTGATGTTTTACATTCTTTGAACAATATTATCTTGGTGATGGCTGAAAACCTTTTAAATAAAAGTTTTTGTACATTTTGTACTATTTTGAGTTAAATTCAATTAAATTAAGTTCATTTTGAGATCGGTGTTTGTTGTGAATATAATTGTGTTAGTAAGACTAAAGGTCAAAGGTCATTACACAAAAAGACGATCATCATAAGACATACATTCATGTATTTGTATAATCAGTTTTTTAACCAATATGCCTGTCAAAATCAGTCATTTAGAGATGTTTAATGGTGTACTGACAGTATCTTATAGCGCCAACTAGTGGCTGAACACGGAAAACCATATTACATTTATAGTCTAAAAACGAACATGAAATGATTTTGCAGCAAGTTTTTCACTATTAAATTTAATATTGTTGTCTAAAATAATAATTATGTAATCACTGCTTATTCTGTTTTTGATTGTAATTCCTGTTTACACATAAATTCATTTGTAAATCTCTGTCAGGTCAGTATATTGTAAAGCGGTCTTTAATCTTTTGTGTTTGATAAGCACACTTTATAGTTTAGAAATTCAATTTCATCACTAAACTCTTATTAAGATATTGTTTAGATATTAACTGTTTATTAGCACTTATGAAGTATGATTTTATTTACATCCATAATTCTGCCCAATACCTAATCCCAACTTCTACCATACTCACTATGAATATGCAGCTAAATGGTAGATTATTGAGCTAAAAGTCTTTATTTAAAAGACTTTAAAAGTCTATAAAAGTTTATTATCAGCATCAATTTTACATTAAGGGTGACACAATGGCTCAGTGGTTAGCACTGTCACATTATGGCAAGAAGGTTTATGGTCCCTCCTGGGTCAGTTGGCGTTTCTGTGTGTAGTTTGCATGTTTTCCCCATGTTGGTGTGGGTTTTCTCCAGGTGCTCCAGTTTCCTGCACAGTCCAAACAAATGTGCTTTACGTGGATTGAATAAACAAAATTGGCCGTAGTGTATGAGTGCGCTCAAATATATATTTTGTGCTTGTTCAAACTACTTATTTAAAATGAGCTGAAACGACACAATTCTAGAGATTTCATTGGGACTTAATTATTTTTTCATTTCTAAAAATTTGTGAAAAGTCTTAAGTTAACTTAATTTGTGTTGGGACAACATGGGTGAATTGTGTGGAACCCTGCATTTTTTTACAGTGTGCAGGGCCACACTGCTTTAATGCTAACTGCAGATGTATTTGGCTAAAAGGGAGCTGATTAAAGTGACGATCTAATTAGAAACGCTGGACTCTGCAGTTCTCATGTTATATCAGGTAAGTTCACACTATGCTAAATCATACACTTGTTTATACTTCTGGTTTATACTTCTGACGGCCACGGCGAAGGGCTATGCGTCAGCGCCGTAGCATACGCCGGCGTTTGAAGCAGAAGTACAAATCTGCCTTCCCACCTCAGTTCACGACTGACTATATTAAAATAAGGTCATTTCCAATTCAGTTTCTAATTACACTATCACGTCTTTTTTTGAGAAAACAACTGTTTTAGAACTTCAAATGTTCAACACCTTTACAGTATTATGTCTTAACAATAAATATGAAAAAGATAAGTTAGTCAAATGAGGATCAAACCCAGGTCGATGGCGTCATAACCAAACGTGCTAACCACTAGACCACAACAGCTGTACATTGACAGGTGACTCATCTGAGTTATATCATCATTAAAAAGAGCAGAGCTGCGGTAAAATAATGAATAAGAAGACTGTGGTCAAGTAAATAAATTAATTAATTTAAAAAGTGTGACTGCTGAGAGCAACAGATTCTGGAGCTAGGGACACCGGCCCTCGTGGCCAAAAAAACGGACCGGCCCACCGGGAATTCTCCCGGTCCTCCCGATTAGCCAATCCGGGCCTGACAGTGTGTGTGTGAATGAATGTGTATGGATGTTTCCCAGTACTGGATTACAACTAAAAGGCCATCCGCTGAGTAAAACATATGCTGGAATAGTTGGCGGTTTATTCCACTGTGGCAACCCTGGATGAATGAAGGGAGTAAGCTGAAGGAAAATAAATGAATGAATGAATAAAAAAATACATTAAATTAAAGTGTGACCCATTTGAATTAACATTTCTTATTCTAATGTGTGATTGTAATATTAAATAGACATATTTGATGGCTCTGTGAGAACATTTAAAACTGTTGATCAACTGTAAGTATTGGAAAAAAATTCATGCTGTGGTTTAACATGCTTTGATACAAGTAAAAAATAAAACACTGATAACAGTCGTTCACACACACTACTGAAGCTCAGAGAAGCTAAAAGTGTTAAAGAGCTGCAGCTACTTCTGCTTTTCTGCATCCAAATGTGTGGGAGGGAGATAAAGTGTGAAAACCAGAGCAGAAACTGTCCAGCCCAGTGGAAAGTTTGCTTTTAATATATGTGTTCAAATATGTACCACATTTAAAATGTCAAATAAAGAGAAGTGCATGTGATGAATCAATTTTACTCACTTCTGCATGATTTTTTATGAATTATAGTTCATTTCTATGGGTTTGTTGTGATTTTGAATGCCATTGTGTTATTAAACTTAGGGTCAAAGGTCAACTGAGATGATCATTATTAGACTATAGTAACTGTAAATAACATCTCAGACCCTTTTTATCAGTAAACAGCACATTTGAAGATATAATTCTGAGAATTGATTTCTTGGTATCTTTCTCAATATAGTTATATTACTGTAATGCTAGTTATTGCTTAATTATTATTTAGGTTTAGTTTGTGTTATGTTCACTTTATTACCTTATTTTTAAGTTTGTCATCATGGGATATAAAATAATTTTTTCCATTCATTTTTATTAATTCATTTATTCATTCATTCTTGTCGGTTTAGTCCCTTTATTAATCTGGGGTCACCACAGCGGAATGAACCGCCAACTTATCCAGCATGTTTTCCAGCCGCAACCCATCTCTGGGAAACATTCACACACTCATACACTACGGACAATTTAGCCTACCCAATTCACCTGTTCTGCATGTCTTTGGACTGTGGGGGAAACCGGAGCACCCGGAGGAAACCCACGCGAACGCAGGGAGAACATGCAAACTCCACACAGAAACACCAACTGAGCCGAGGCTCGAACCAGCGACCCAGCGACCTTCTTGCTGTGAGGCAAACGTGCTACCCACTGCACATTATTTCTTTAATTTGAAATAATTAACGTGTTAAAAAAGTTAACGCAATTAACACAGTTTATTTTTATTTTTTTTCCTGTTTTTTCCTTCCAGGGGCAGACGCCGGGCAGTTTCCCGCTGTTTCGATGTACTTTTTGGGCCGCGCTGATCATCTTCTTATGATTTGATCAGCCCATAAAACACTCAGCAGACGGTCATGTTTTTCTCCGCTGTAAGCTGTCACGCTCTGAAAGTGAGATGTTTCTTTTCCGGACAGAGCGGCCGTGCGACATAATCTGCAGCCCATTGGTTATTTTCTTTGTTGACATTGGGCTGACCCAATCACAAACTTCCATGTTGGGCTCTGTGTAATGTAGGTGTGTATTTGTCAAAATAGCCAAGAGTCCCGCCTGTTTCTTAAGCCTGATTTATACTTCTGCGTCAAGTGACCGGTGTAACCCACGCCGCATGCAACGCGCGTAGCTGTGCATTTAAGGCTGATTTAAACTTATGCTACGGCGCTGACGCATAGCCCTTCGCCGTGGCCGTCGGCGTCGCTGACGTGCACCTCTCAAAAAATGTAACTACACGTCGAAACGACGCGTAGCGCAAGCTCTGTGATTGGTCGGCTTGGTAGCGCTGACAAGTCTGGGCAGGACCGAGAGCCGCGTGAATGGTGCGAGCCTGATGGAGCGATTGTTTACAAGTGTGGAGTCCCATGAAGGAGCTCCGGATGGAAAGTTTTGTTTTGTGTTTACCACTGTCACCGACTCGGTCCCAGTCATTCCCCTCGCTGGCCAGCAGAGGCCGCCATCCCCGGACTTCTAAGCATTACATCATCCACCTAGACTGATTGAGCACACACCTGATCTGAATCCCGTTAACGACCCACGCTCCCTATATAAGCCACACTCAAACACCAGTTCATTGCGAAGTCTTGTTCAGCCACGGCCAACATTTCTGAGCGTTATTCCCTGCCTGATCTTCTGTGCATTACCCCGGACTGTTTCTGACTCTGAGTTGCCTTCTGCCTGCCTTTGACCCACGCTTGTTATACAGACTCTGAACCACACTGCCTGCCCACGACCCACACTTGTTATACGGACTCTGAACCACACTGCCTGCCTACGACCCACGCTTGTTATACGGACTCTGAACCACGCCGCCTGCCACTGATCCATGCCTGGTAAATCACTCTGTGTCTGTCAGCCGCCAGCCCCACGATCTATATTGAATGCTGTTGATGTGAGTTCGCACTTTAGTGCGTCTTGTAGGTTTGTGATTGAACTGTGTCTATTAAATACTGCAAAATGGATCCCTCCATGTCAGTCTCCTCGTTACAACCACATAGTTGAAGCTGTTGCACGTCCGCTGGTTCCTGCCTCAAAATGAGCGAGTTTGGCCACTTGTACATTCCGGAAGTGTTCTGGAAAAGCAAAACAGCAGTGAAGAAACTCGACATAGAGGAACATTTACACCTCACTGCCAACTATGTAATTCATCTAATTCAAAGGTAAATTAAGGCTATAAATAGAACATGTCACGAAATTACACCTTAACACTTGTAGATAATATGTATGTGATGAACACGTGGCACGGCCAAATACTATAGTGAATCAGTTTAGGCTATCAGTGGGCTATAAATAGCCAGCCGGATGACGAGCTAATTCAAGGCTACGCTTAGACTATGAAAATAACATATATTTTTAAAAGCCCAAACACCTTGTTAATGCGATTTACTTTACTCACTTAAAGGAATATCATACATATCTCAAAGTATTTTGCCAAAAAAGACAGGTAAGCAAATTTAAGGTTTTTTTGGGGCTAGAGATGGGTTACACATAGCCGGACTAGATTGCGTCTATACTCACCGAGAAACTGAAACTACATTTATTACTTGCAGGAACCTCATAAACCTTATTGACTTTGCTAACATGATGGAGTATCATACATATCATAAGCTTTATTAGCAAAAAAAAAAAAAAACATACAACCAAATTTAAGGTTATTCGGGCTAAAATGGGGTACATGTAGCCGGGCTAGATCTGGTCTATGCTTCACCTAGCCGGTGAAATGACGGCTATAGCTTGCTGGGCAATCAGGTGATGTGCTCCACTGGCACGATCATCTTAATATTATTTTGCTGTTTTTCATATGCGCATGTTTAAGATTTGAGGTAATAACATTGCCATGATGATCAAAAAAAAAATCAAAACAACAACGCAATTTAATAGGGCACTGAAGATGTAATTCTTATATTTGCTTTTTGAAGCCTATGGCTATACTTCTCACCATGTATCTTTTCTAAAACATACAGTATAGTGTAAGATCATGTTTATTACTAAGAAAACTAAATCAAAATTATATTTTGATTGAACACATCACATCATATAAGGTACGCATACAGAACCGTCTGTTTAGTATTGTGAAAAGGCAAAGCTGAATATCTGTGGTTAAAGTGCCACGCAGCGGTCAAAAGCTGCTGGCGCACCAATTACCGCCGTCGCCGCAGTATGAATGGCGGCAAAAGGAACACATTGAAGTAGTAACATCTGTACATGTTATGATCTGGAGGAAGAAGAAACTGGTCGATATGAACTGTAAAAGTTACTAACAAAGTCCCTGTCAAAGTCTGACAAAGTCCCATATATATATATATATATATATATATATATATATATATATATATATATATATATATATATATATATATATATATATATATATATATATATATATATATTCTTATAATCTTATAAATTATTATACAGCGCTTTTTTGGGCACTCAAAGCGCTTTACACAATGGGGGGGAATCTCCTCATCAACCACCAGTTTGCAGCATCCACCTGGATGACACGACGGCAGCCATTTTGCGCCAGACCGCACAGCACATACCAGCTGATTGGTGGAGAGGAGACAGAGTGATGAAGCCAATTATGATATGGGGAGGGTTAGGAGGCCATGATGGACAGAGGCCAGTGGGCAGATTTGGCCAGGATGCCGGGGTTAAACCGATACTCTTTTTCGAAGGATCCTGGGATTTTTAACGACCAC
This sequence comes from Danio rerio, assembly GCF_049306965.1. NCBI lineage: Eukaryota > Metazoa > Chordata > Actinopteri > Cypriniformes > Danionidae > Danio > Danio rerio. The sequence goes on from NC_133197.1 coordinate 8,164,032, forward strand.
AGAAAGTTAGGACCTTGGTTTAACGTCTCATCCGAAAGACTCACTGAGCAGTATAGCGTCCCAGTCACTATACTTGCAACTGTAAGGGCATCCACTGCACAGAACATGTGCGGTTCATTCCGCTGTGGCGACCTCGGATTAATAAATAAACTAAACTGAAAAGAAAATGAACTAATACATTTTTTAAATTAGCGGAAATTATTTTTAGTCCATTTATGCCCTCTTCCACACATTTAACTTTTTAAAAATGTATTTCAACATGAATTTATTTCCCCTTTTTTTATTTATATTTTCTTTACATTTTTTTTTATTAAACATATGTGTTCTAATATTCTACATTTATCCAGACCAACCATGTTACACAAATTTGATCAGGGTTAAAGCTGAACACAAGATTGAGCACTGTGTTCTACACCATAAGGATTCACTGTGGACTCGACTCATACCTCCGACTTCATAACACACTTATGTGAAAATAAATAAATGTCCAAATACACAGATAAGTAAATAAATATATATAATGTATAAAAGTGGATAGATGTATTTTTTAATTAATAAATGTAAAAAAAATTAAGGAATAATTTTAACAAATTATTAATTTTCATGTTTGTTTTAAATTTTTGTCATTAATTTTTTTCATTAATTTGTCTATTTAGTTATTTATTAAGCCATTTATTTATTCATAATTTAGTCAATGATTTGTCAACTAAAGACCTGCTGAGGTGACAACTAGTGAATGAACACGAGGAAAACATGTTATTTTAGGCTGTAAAAGGCTTATTAAAAACGGATGTGGAAATATCTTGAAGTATGTAACCATTTCATATTTTAGAGAAATGATAGTGTTTTTGTAACTGCTCATCATCACTAAAAGCTCCTGTGATGTCTCTTGTAATGCAGATGAAACTGTTTTATCTCCCTCTAGTGGCTGAATGTGGAATCACATCGTTTTAACAGCTTTTAACATCCACCGATGAGCCAAAACATTATGACCAACCCTATGTGAAGCAAATTTCACTGATCATCTTCTCATCATGTCAATGAGTAAACATTTTAGAGAAGCAACAGCGTTTGTCAACAACGTAAATACAAAAAAATAAAATAAAATAAAAAACAATTATAGGCGAGGCAGTGGTACAGTAGGTAGTGCTGTCGCCTCACAGCAAGGAGGTCGCTGGTTTGAACCTCGGCTCAGTTGGCGTTTCTGTGTGGAGTTTGCATGTTCTCCCTGCTTTCGCGTGGGTTTCCCCCACAGTCCAAACACATGCGGTACAGGTGAATTGGGTAGGCTAAATTGTCCGGGATGGCTCCCAGAGATGGGTTGCCGCTGGAAGGGCATCCGCTGCATGAAAACTTGCTGGATAAGTTGGCGGTTCATTCCACTGTGGCGACCCCAGATTAATAAAGGGACTAAGCCGACAAGAAAATTAATGAATGAATAACAATTATATATACACTGAATGTGCAAGTGTGTAAAAGTGTTGTTTCTTTCGCATTCAGTGCTTGTGTGAAACTCATAATCATTGGTTCAGTTTCTTGTGATATCTTTCCACCTGAAGGTAACATTTATTGTTGAGTAAATACAAAATATGCCACTTTATTTTTTTATTATTCTTTTTATTAATTTTAAACCTATTTGTTGAGTCTGAATTTAGTCGTTTTCTTGTTTTGCAGATACACACAGGAGAGTTTACATTAGTATTTTTTTTGTTCCCTGAAATAATCACATTAAATTCACCAAACTAAATGGTTAAAAACCATTTTAAAGCACAGTGTTTTATCCATAAATTATACAGAAGCACTAGACCAGGGGTGGCCAACCCTGTTCCTGGAGAGCCACGTTCCTGCAGATTTTAGTTGCTACCCATATCAAACACACCTGAACCAATTAATTAGGACCTGAACATCACGTGATAATTACAGGCAGGTGTGTTTGATATGGGTTGCAACTGAAATCTGCAGGAAGGTGGCTCTCCAGGAACAGGGTTGGCCACCCCTGCACTAGACCTTTATTTAAAAGAAAAAAAAAAATGAATGTTTTCTACACTTCTGCTGCCATCTGGTGTTCATAAAGTTGAAGTTCATCAAAATCTGTTCTTGGCAGGAAATAATTGCAGCTCTAGATTAAATATTTTTTTTTTACTAAAAATGCATCAACTGACCATTAAAATATTATAATTTACTTAAATTTCACAACAAAATTCAGTGAATAATTTAACTACTTCTAAAGTAATAGTCTCATTTCATCTTCAGATTAGTTTTGATTAAATTCAACAGAACTGGAGAATATTTTTTTTATTTTTATGCATTTTTTTTTCTTCAGTCGTTTCTGCTCAGATTGAATCTACTCTAAAACATGTTTTGTAGAAAAATTAAGTCGATTCAACACAAATTTCACACAATTCTCCTTTATTATTTTTAAGGAAGCATAACAATCAAACACACTTTCAAGCATTGTTAGAAAAAGCAAAAACTAGTAACAATATTTATCCACTAAACTTTCAGTTAGTAAGTATTTGACATGTATTCATTATGAACATGCAGTCGTCAAAATGACCAACAGATTCATCAATAAAGCAAATTCACAACAGTGTGACTTCACTTCAGTAAGTGCTCGAGTTAAACAACAGCTTTTTTGTTAAAGGTTAATTTAAGTGCTTCAGCATAAATACAAAGCCCTTTATATACTAAATTTGACATGCAGATCATATTTAGATGAAGAAGCAGATTCACTTCAGGACAACATTTTAAAGCATAATAAAATGAGAGTAAAATAATAGACCCAATAATAGTAAATAATGAAAGTATACTAAAAGCACAAACTTAAAAAAAAAACAAATTGCTGTAAATAAATGTTTAGCTGATTGACTTGTATAATAAAAGTGCCAGATAGACTGAATTCAAGTGTGACCCTGATAGTCAAAGATGTTTCTGAAATGTGAGTATCATACCTGAGACCCCAAAACAGGTCCATTATCCTGATATTGGTGTTAATTATAAAAAACAATAGTACATCACACAAAACGATTAGAGAAAGGCTGCTGTGATAAAATGTATGATAGTAGCTGCTCGCTGTCTACATTCATACAAAATTAAAGCTATGAGAGTCAAACTGCCAACAGAGTAACAGATATGATGAGTAACATTCATAAACTGACGTAAAAGTTTCCATCTTCATTTAAAATCTTTTTACACACAAATTTAAAGGCTGAACAAACACAGGTTTTTTTTTCTTTCACTGGAAGCATTCTAGAAGCTCTGAATAACAGAAAGATGATTGTTGTTGTAGCTGCAGCTTTAAATGTTGATGATGTCACAGTAATCGGCATTGGTGGGCGTGTCTTCTCTCATTAAACTGGATTTGATCTTTCATTCGCATACACGGCTTCTTCATGTAACAGTCCTGATGCTTCCGGCACTGAACTCTTTACTTGTGTTCTATCGAGATCTGAAACAAAGATGGACATAAAAAAAAAGAGAAGATCTGAGCATCGAGTCAGTAGTCATTTCTTCAGACTCTGTTTACTAAACAGCTTTATTATGACTGGAATATAAATGATTGATGTGCTTCAGCAGGAGATCTTTAATCTCACATTTACTGATAACTAAAATGATTTACAGTATAACTGAAGTCTGAACAGTTTCAGCTGAATTATGACTAACAAAAAAAAGTTTATCATTGCACCCAAAGAGACAGTAGTCAATAAAACAGATGATAAATACACCTGGAGCCGATAATGGGAGAACTGGGCTGGCACTAAATGTCAGGCATTTAACCTGTTTCATCATGTGTAGAAACTGCTAGATCTTGATTATATACAACACCAACTACTATAGTGACAGAGCTAGTCTTTACAGTCAAGAGTTTGAGATGAAAAAGCATTTGAGAAAGAGCTGTTTCATTCACTGCACTAAAAGGCTGGAGATACTCAGTGAATGTTTTAGTTGTCTTTGGTTTTGTTTCACTTTAGTTGATAATCATAAATCTATATTCTCCAGTGTGTTTAATAGTCATGTTCTTGATGGTCAGAGATTCAGTCTTCTTGTCCAGCTCCAGTCTGTCTCTGAATATTCCATCAAATGGTTTTGCGCTCCTGGTGACAGCTAATAAATTATTGTTGCCAAACCCCCACTCAAACCCATTACCTTCAAGCAGTTCAGTTGTATTCTTTATAGTGACATCCTCACCCAATGCTGTATGATAGGGATGGGAAGATTAACCGATATGTATCGATACACGGTCATGCGCGTGCACGATGCGAGTGCATCGGTAGAGCAGCAGAAGATGAATGAAATTTTGGAAGCAAATCGAGATGCATCGGTTTTTGCGAGATGCATCGGTTTTTCCAAGATACAACTTATATTTTTAATATAGAATGTATTTTTTATTTATTAGCAAGTGTTGTGCATAATTTAATCGACCTACATAAAGTATGCATTAGCAACAGACTTGCGGATGTGTACACTTACACTACAACTCAGTGTATCAGGTGTGCGGATGAAGCTAGTGGTGCGCCCTCAGAAAGCGCGAGAAGCAAAACAAACATTTTATTCCTCACTGAGTTTTAAATCTAAAGTATGGCAACATTATGGATTCTGCAAAAAGGATGGACGACTTGACAGGACAGATGCAATTTGCAAAATGTGCCGCGCATCTGTAAAATACACGGGCAGTACGAGTAATCTGATATCTCACTTGAAGCGGCGCCTCGGTGTTGTTGTGGAAGCATCTTCTAGTGTTCCTGCATCCCCGGCTTCCTGCTCTGCTTCAACTGTAGCTACCAGCTCCAAAAGTGGTGAGAAAAGCACTGAAAGTTTTCTCCATGAGCAACAGTTCTGCTCGCTCTACGCCAATAACGAATGCTATTGCATTGTTCATCTGCAAAGATATTCAGCCTAGCGTCACGGAGAACGAAGGTTTTAAACACCTCCTGTTAATTTTTATTTATTTATATTTTTATTAGCCTGTTGTTTACAGTGACAGTGATGTTTCAAAGCAGCATAACACTGCTAGTTCACGGCGTTAAGTTTTGAATATTCAGTGGCAAAATATATCTTTGTAAAACTTTTTTTCATAGTTGAAAAGTTAAATCACAATTCTTCTTGTGCAATGCTAAACCTTTATGTTGAAAGAGTGCAAATATATACATTTTTAATATATATTGCACTTATACATTCTGTTTATCTTGAAAATCCTTAAATAATATGTGCTATAGGTTCTAAAATGGCCCTCTACTGTAAACTGACACTCTGGCTCTGAGAGAAAAGTCAGTTTGTAAAAAAAAATCTTGGTTTTACTTGGTTAATAAATAATCAAACTCATTCAATGGCACAGCATCCTTTCTTACATCATCTCATAAACTTGATCTAATTAGTTAGTGCTGAATTATCGCATTGTATCGTGATATGGGTGTAAATCGTATCGTGTTGCATCGCAATGTCACAAATGTATCGCTAATATATCGGATCGTATTTTTTGTATCGAGATGCGTTCGGATCGGCATTATAGCCAAGATGCCCAACCCTACTGTATGATAAGTGTTCCCTTCAGCTGTCACAGAAGCACAAAAAAAAAAAGAGAAATTAGATTATAATTAGACAGTAAAGCTTAATTAAAAGACAAATTGTGAGTTTTGCATATTAATAATCTTCACATTGCGGATGACTTTATTAATAATCTGTAACAGTTTACAATGATGTGTGCTATTATCACAATGTAAATTAATGATAAACAAAACTGGAAATACTTTTTGGGGAGACTGCATTTGGCTCATAAGTTTAGAAAGACATTTTAATTATTGAATTGAATCAGTTACAATTTTATTTTATCTACAAGACATAAGAGGTGAACTAATTAAAACAGAACAACAAATAGTAATGCATATCATATTAATGTACATCATTTTACTAAAAGCATTTTGCGTTTATTGACTAGCCTTCAATGTCTTCTGAACTGTATCATTAAGAGTTTAATTATTCATTCATTCATTTTATTTTTAGCTTAGGCCCTTTATTAATCTGGGGTCCCCACAGAAGAATGAACCTTGGTGGTTCATTCTTCTGAATCTGTTCATCCACACCGGAATGAACTGCCAACTCATCCAGCATATGTTTTACGCAGTGGATGCCCTTCCAGCTGCAACCTAACACTGGGAAACATCCATACACTATTGCATTCACACACATACACTACAGGCAATTTAGTTCATTCAAATCACCTATAGTGCATGTCTTCGGACTGTGGGGTAAACTGGAGCACCCGGAGGAAACCCAACGAACACAAAGACAAACATAAATAAATAAATAAACAAATAAATAAATAAATATACAATAGGGAAAAAGTACATGATCCTCTGCTGATTTTGCATGTTTGCCTACTGTCTATAAATGTAATGGTAGGTTTATTTTAACTGTGAGAGACAACTCCCAGCAGACAAAAATCCTTATAAATGGTATTCAAAAAAAATGTATGAATTGATATGCATTTTAACATGTGAAATAAGTATTCACTCCATATTTAAGTATTTTCACTCAATTATGCCTCAATATTTGGCAATTCAAACTTTCAACTCCCTCCACAGATTTTCTATGGGATTAAGGTCTGGAGACTTGGACCTCTTTGATCTTGGCCATGGTGGAGAGTTTGAAATCTGACATTTTTTTTTGCACTTGTCTTTTAAACATAGAAAACTCCCTTTAGGAGGCTGCTTCTAATCTAAAAACACCTGGTAGCCAGAAATCCTGCTGACTGACAGGGGATCAAATACTTTTTTCTCTCATTAAAATGACATCACTTCAAACATATTTTAAAATGTATTTTACTTTTCTGTCTCTCGCAGTGAAAATAAACCTTCCATTACAATTATAGACCGAACACTTTGGGCCCTATCATACACCCGGCGCAATGTGGCGCAAGGCGTGACGCAGTAGTCTTTTGGTAGTTTCAGCTTGGCACAAGAGTCGTTTTGAGGCGTTGCGCTACGCTGTTTAAATAGAAAATGCATTTGCGCTCATAGGTGTTCTGGTCTAAAAAGAAAGGCGTTCTGAGGCGCACTGCTGGCGTGTTTCTATTTTAAGAAACTAAAATAGATTTTTCATTGGACCAAAACAAACCCGGCCTAAACTCCGGTGCAGAGTTGCGCCTCGCTTACACACTGCTTAATACACACAAGAGAGCAATGGGCAAATATCTTTACATATGAAAAAAATTCAAATATTAAGGATATATATATAGGATATAACAAGAATAGATATAGAATATAAATATAAAGGATTAAAATATTACAAAACATATTATTTTCTAGCCTTCATAAATATGAAAAATCCCTGCTTTTATGTCTTCTTCATCTCGGGAGGCTTTTTCAGTTCATTCATAACAATTTGCTTTTGTATAATATTATTATTATTATTATTAGCAGTATTATTTATTATATCCATATTTATATTTGTTTTATTAAAAACAAGCTTAGATTTGCCCACCTGCAGGTTTTAGACCATTTGGGGCACAGCATGTGTTTTAGGATATAACTCAGGTTTTTGAGCACATTTTGTTATTATTATTTATTTATTTGTTTGCTGGAAATTAGAACTGAATTTAGAAATAGTTTTGAAAGAATATTTGCGCTTAACAAATGCAATCATTTATTTATAGACTAATTGATGTCTGTGCGTAAAGGTTTCCCTATCCAAGAGCGAAAGTGATCCATTATCTCTCATTCTTACGCAGTAGATGCTCTGTTTAACAGTTTTCTGTTTAAAAAAACTGTTAAGTGTTTGCTGGTGAAATGCTCAGTTTTTTCACTTAGACTTACTTTGCGTCCTGTAAATAGCGAATGCGCTTATGGCGCGACGCGGCTGGCTCTTAAAGGGAATGGGAGATGAGACTCTAACTGGTTTATTCTCAAAACACACCTATAACTCATTAAGAAAACAAACTCAACCCTTTTAGATCATGCGCCACGGCGCAAAGCAGATTTTTCTGTCCTTAAAATAGCAAAAGTGGATTCTGACATGCCCTGAAAGCGTTTGCGGCCTGCGTTTTGTGCTTTGCGCAAGGACCATTAAAATAAAGTCCTAAATGTTTTTTATTGATATGAATTCCCTGGAATCACTGACAGGTGTCTATATTATCTGAAATTCCTGAAACAAAATGCATCCCCCGCCTGACACACTGATCAACTGGAGGAGCAACTGTCAATCACTACAATGATGGCACTGAAGCCCACCCGTCATTTAAATGAAACTAGCATTAGAAACGCAAGCCCAGAATGTGGTAACAAGAGCACAGGAGGAAAGACTATAAGCACACAAAACATTCAAATATGAGCGGAAAAACGGATTTAGCCTAAATGCCTTTTATTTTTGAGTCATGCTAATTATATTTCAGTGCGCAACCTCATTGTTTCTTATTCTGTGTTTAGTTTTTGTGCATTATAATGTTACACGCGATGTCAATGTTTTGATTTGGGGCCTAGGCAAAGGACAATAACCATTTTTTAAGGTATACTGTGGTTTGGGGAAAAAAAAATCTAGGTTTTTAAAACTGCAAACATTTTCTGTAATACTGCTGCTACAATATATGCAAGTTTTTTTTGTTTTTTTTTTTAACTTTTTTTTGGACAACAGTATCTCCAGCAGAAAAGACATCCAAAGATGCAAATTTACCATGTGAAGAAATCTGTTTTTGAAACTAATAAAGCAGAAGTCAATGATTCATTTGAATTGTTTAGCCTGACATGTTTACTGTTCCAAAATAATTAAAATGTTTCTTAAAATAAAACATATTGTATTAACAGGGGAAGCTTTTGTTGTTTAAACAAACATTTAAAAAGAACTTATTTTAGAGCATTAACCACAAAATCGTGAAACAATTATACTTTTATCCAAGGCTATCATACTGTCAGAATCTTATACTGGCCCATGCCTGTGTGGTTCATAGACCAGGGGCCTCATGTATCAACGCTGCGTACGCACAAAAGCTTTGCGTACGCCAGGTTTCACGCTCAGAATCGCTCACGTTTGGATTTACTAACAATGAACTGAACGTGGGAATGTGCGCTGCTTCACGGCAGCATTCTGGCAGGCGTACGCACATTTTTTGTGCGTGTCTGTTTTATTTCCATTGGCGACTCCTAGAGGCAGTTGTGTTAAATTCCTCTCTACAAAGTGTCTGATCCTTGCAATGGCAGCTGTATGAGACGGGTTCATTTAGTAGGTATATAAGGTTTCCATACCATACAGTTGACCAGCTAAACATTAAAGCACAATTTGCAGCGGTCGCCTGTTTTCCCAATGTCATCTGAGCTATCGACTGCACGCACATTGCTATAAAGGCACCATGCATCTGAAGATGAATTTGCATGCGTGAATCAGAAACATTTCCATTCAATAAATGTGCAAATAAAATATGATGCACAAACTTATTGATGATTCCTACTTGTCTTTCTCGTGATAAATAGTTGGCAAAATCTGATATGTAGCGGGGAAAAAAAGAAGAAAGAGTTCATCAGGCGCTGGATTCGAGCCAAGTTCATGCTCGAACGTGTCAAAACATGTTGACATTGCGTCTTACGAGCGCGCCACTAAGACTGTTTAGGGTAATGCAACATTTTACAGATATAAACCACACTATTTCTTTTTTTTTAATGCACTCAGTGTTCAGACCCAACTGTGTTAACCGCATCAGCTAAACTCTCCCACTCTATTTTTTCTTTTGTTGTTAATTCCGGAGGACAAACTTGCAAACAACACCAATTCTCTCCGGTCTACCTCCGAAAGCAGCACCTCCAATTCACATTCTGTTCAAAGTTTCTCTTTTTGCTTGCTTTTGCCTTTGCTTTTTTGTTGGGTTTTTCCATTAGCATAGTCATTAGCATATTCATACGGGGGAGGAGGCAGGGAGGGGTTTTGTGCTTGTGCATGTTGCGCTCAGTTTCACGTTCATTCAGATGTACAAAAGAATATGTGTGGGATTTGGCGTACGGAGTGTTTCATACATCTGAATTTTTTTCTGCATACGCACATTTACAGCTTTGTGCGTACGCAATGTTTTAGTAAGATTTCCACGCAAGTCTTCGTACATGAGGCCCCAGGATTGGGAAACTAGTGTTAAAGAAGTTTCTGTAAGTTCTATGGAAATATACATATTGTGCATATGGTATATATCAGGGGTCACCAATCTCGTTCCTGGAGGTCTGGTGCCCTGCAGGGTTTAGCTTTAACTTGCCTCAACACACCTGCCTGGGTGTTTCAATTATACCTAGTAAGACCTTGGTTAGCTTGTTCAGGTGTGTCTGATTAGGGTTGTGGCTAAAATCTGCAGGACACCGGCCCTCCAGGAACAAGTTAGGTGATCCCTGATATATACACATTTTACTTTTTAGGATCTACCCAAATGCATAAAAAGTACATTTATGTACTAGTAAATATTACACAGAAAGTCCTACCTAAAACAATGAGACAAAGCTTGCTTCATACATCTAATAGATATTATGTAATTGGATTATTATGTAATTTATGTTAGAGTAAATATTTTTAGAGTCTAAGTTTTGAGGCTAGTGATGTCTGTAAGAGACTAATTAACAAATAACAGATTCTTGATTTAACTTCAGTTTGTAGAGTTCCTCATAGTTTCTTGATCATGATCCTTTTAGGAAAACTAGATTCATCTTAACAACTGTATGCCCTGCTTACTAGCTAGCTATGTGCATATTGTATACAAGGTTTAGAACGTTCCACATAAAGAACCTTAATCCGTAACATTTAGTGCCATAAACAGTAGATAATTGTGATTTTACGTTAAAAAAAAAAAAAAAAAAAACGCTAAAGTTTGTATGTGTGTGTGTTTCACTGTTTTCTACAAAGTTATTCCGCGTAATTTTACATTGGGGGAAAAAATAGCCTCTTCAATATCGACTAAGTGAGGTCATGTCAGAGAATGAAATGATGAATGAAAATGAATGCTAAATAATACTGTGATTCTACTAATTACCTTGTCCTGGATCAGCTTGGGAAGTAGTTCTTGGGGACAAGACTGCACCTGGATTGTGGACAAGATGATGTATAAAAAATGAAAAAAAGTCTTCATTTAAAATGCAGTACATGGTTAAACATTTAATTCTTTCATGGACTTCTTGTCATAAGAACTGCTGTTATTTTTGAGCCAAATCTCAAAAATAAATAAATAAATAAAATAATGACAACTATTCAACCCCTTGACTGTCACTTGTTATGATTCTCGTTCCGTCCTGTGTGTTGGTTGTAATTTTGCTTTGTACACTCTGAACTATGCCCTGTCTTTAGCCACCAACCATATAAAAATCTGATTTATGGCCAAATATGTACACGTATATAAAATTACAGCCAATTTGTTTGAAAATATATATACTTATTTGTACTTCCAATGGTAAAATAACATACACGCGACCATTTTTGCTAAATCTTAAAATATGTTGCTGTATGTTTAATGCATTAGGTGCATTTCTGTCAGTAAATATTATGCAGAAAATTTATTTTGACAATGAGACCAAGCTAGCTTTATATATTCAAGTGTTACTCAAATATTATTACAAAAATTATATATTCAAATATTATGCAATAGCTTTGTGAGAGGATACATTCGTGGAATCTAATTTAACATGCTTTATTAACAAAACCATGTTCACATATACAACCCCAAATCAGAAAAAGTTGGGACAAAATGGAAAACACAAAAAAACAGAAAGTAGTGATTTCTAGTTTAGCTCTTGCCCGGTGGTGAGGGGGTCCGTGTATCATCCGTTCATTCGATTATTCCTTTTATTACGGAAAACGAAACATCAGAAAAACGATGAATATTTCGTTTTTCTGTTTATTCTGTAGGCAGAAAAAACGGAAACTCATCTGTTATTCTGCTTATTAACTTAAAACGAAATATTAAAACAAACACAAAACCAAAACGAAATAATGAGTCAAAATATGGTCCGTGTACGGTCCGTGTACGTTTTGTTCATTTGTTTCCCATTTTCAAACGGAATAAAGGAAATGGAGAAAACGGCCGTTTTTCCGTTTTTCTTTTGCTCACGAGAAAACGAAAAAACGAGATTTTGGCTGGATTTTCGTTTTTTTGGTTTAGGGTAGGAAAACGGATAAACGACTTTAAAATTCATTTTACACATGTAGGCGGTGCTGAAACGCCCACTTTCCTCTAATTGGTTAACCAAATCTGCGCTCGTGACGTCGCCCTCAAAATAAAAGCCTTACACGCAGGCTTTTAATTATTATTATTTAATTATATATATAAACAAAGTTTACATATTCTATCATTTGAACCACACACAGTTAGCAGGCTTACATTCATTACGTATGTATAAATTAAATAAAAACGTAAATCAGCAGTATTCTTAGACATTTGTCATTAAAAAAAGGTCATAGTTCACTGCCAAGCTTCTTGCTGCTGTGCACCTGATGCTGAGCAAAGAAAGCCATTTCCGAGCAGCACCTGGTTTACATGATTGTTTCAGAGCTATTGTAGGCCTAAATAATAGCCTACTCTGTATAAAATAATAATTTATTATTATTATTATTATTATTATTAGGCCTATTATTATTAGTATTGTTATTATTATTATTTACTTAGTTATTTAATGGTTGTAAGAACACAATGGACCCTGCATGGGGCTATAATAAATGGTACCATTTGTTTCTATTGGATTTTCTCCTATTTTAATTTAATATATGCCTTTAGCCTATTGTAAATATTTATTTGATAATTAATACTTTTTTATTGCAACATCAAAGTAGGCCTGTCTTATTATTATTATTTTTTTGTTATTATTTTGTCTATGTTGTTGTTATTATTATTGTAGCAAGAACATAGCCACAGGTGTGGCAGAGTGTGCTGGTGCCACCCAAAGTGCCATCTTGCACCTGAAAATAGATGCCTTCGCGCTCAAGCGCGCGCAAAAAACTTGCACAGGCAAAAGTAATGATGAATGCGTTGAAGGAAAAAAAAAACATTCTAATTATTTGTTAATAAAATAGTGCAACATTATTCTCAGTCAGTGTAGGCTGAAAAAATTAAGATCGCCAGCATTTCAAGGGTGGTTTTATTTTTAGTTCATTGCTGTGACGCGCTATATTTCACTAAGGCTGCATGAGACTGCGCATCTTGCTTATTTTCTCTATTTTACATACAGAACATATCATACAGTCCTACCGTTCTAGTGAGTGTGGGGCATTGCTTTACAGTGGTAAAGTGGATTATTTCTTGGCAAATTCATAATGATTCACTTTGTTTAGTAATAAATTTCATAGTTATAAAATAACTACATTTCAAGAATATGTTAACACTTCCAACTATTTAGGATTATTTATTGCATCAAAAGTAATTTCAAAGTAACATTAAATGTACGTATAACTCCTTAATTGTGTGTGTAAACACCTAAGATGCAAAAAGCTTATTTAGACCAGAATAGGCCTACTAAATGCAACGGTCAATGTATGTAAACTTATGACCTAAAATGTCTTAAATGACTAAATTTAAGTCTTTTTAAGTTTTTAAATAATTTAAGTTTAACATAAATGATTTAAACTTTAAACTTCAAATTAACAGAGTATGGCAAATAAATTGTTTATTAAATGGAGGTCAGGTGTCTATCTTAATTATAATTATTAAATATTATGACACTACAGTGGTGTATTGGAGAGTACGCACCTTTTAATTAATTAATTTTAAATAAGTGGTTTATCCTAAATAAAATGCAATGGGATCGGTGTGCAATGAATAGTTTGAAAACCCCTGGTTCAGACTAGACGAGCTAGCTGTCTGTGCGCTGTGCTAATAACTTGGCATTTGCTCTTTTCGGTGCTGCCAGATGCATTTATAATGCATAAAAAATAAAAAAGGTAATTCGGTAAAGCGCGCGATGCGCGCAGAAATAAGCGCACTATATGCATAAGTCGAATTAAGTTCTCTTTTTCTTTAATCAAGACTTTTCCATTCGAGGAATTACAGTTATTAAGAGCTTAGTCCTTATAAACGATCAGTTTATAAAATACACAATTTACGGATCAATGAAGAATAAGAAGAATATGCAACGCATTATGATCCTTGAATGATCAGAGCGCATTTATATAAACTATATATTTTATATAATCTATAAATATTAAAAAACATTATACATTTAAAGTAATGGAACATTATATGTTATAAAATCTAAACTATTATTTAGGCTACAGGCTGTTCAGCGCGTGCGTCAAAGAAAAGACATGACACAATCTCTATAAAAACTAGTTGTTTATTTACAATATCTAAAGGGATATAAAACATCTAACATGCATCTCCATTCTCAACGAGTTTCTGTGTTCTGCATCCTTCACAGACCGAGGTCTCATTCCGAGGTAATCTGTAAATATTCTCATTTGGTTCTGGCACATTCTTGATTAAAGGTGAAACTGACCGGCGCAACGGATGATTTGTCATCTAGGGTGACTACAGTTATAATACAGGTTATGGAACTATTTCACTTTAATTTCATATTATTATTTTATTAAACAAACAAACCAGTTTTTGTTTTGGCTCTGCATGCAGCGTATTGGATCTTTGAAGCATTGCACTTCAAATGTTATTCCTTCTTTTTATTTTTATTGTATTTTTAATATTTTTAATTATACAACACAAAATTGGTTCTAAACAGATACATTTTCCTATAGGCTATGATGAAGTGTATATTTTTGTTCACACAGGTCCTATACAAAACTGTGTGGATGGATGATTTGTTTCTCCTGAAAATCACTCATTTAATAAGCAAAACAGGCCAAAATGTTGTTTAGCTTGCGTCAAACTGGATGGACAATTTACAAACATATTGAATACAAAGGCTGGTTATTTTATGCAATGAGGGACAATAGGCCTATTACAAATTAAAGAAAATTATTTGCATATTAAAGCGAAAATATATAATACAACAACAGATCCTACCTCAGAAATGACTTTAGATAATGTAAATAAGCATCAAGTTTTTTTTTGAGATTGTGTGTCTAATTCAGTAGTGTAGTGCGTTCGCGTGGGTTTCCTCCGGGTGCTCCGGTTTTCCCCACAGTAAAAAGACATGCGGTACAGGTGAATTGGGTAGGCTAAATTGTCCATACTGTATAAGTGTGTGTGTATGTGTGGATGTTTCCCAGAGATGGGTTGTGGCTGGAAGGGCATCCGCTGCATAAAAACTTGCTAAATAAGTTGGCGGTTCATTCCGCTGTGGCGACCCCAGATTAATAAAGGGACCAAGAGACAAGAAAATGAATGAATAATGTGCAATACTAATTTAAAATACGTATCACTAACCTTATATGTGAAATAGCAGGGCCCGCTGTAGCACTTTCTCAAGAAGAGCAAATGTCAAATTATTAGCGCAACGCACATGTAGCGAGCTCATCTGTTTGTCGGAACTACTAGACACAATTTTTTTTATCAACTATAATGTGTTTAATTAGTTAATTTGAAATTTATTTCATTATTCCAGCAATAATTGTTGAGTGAAAGAATGCGCTAGAAATATGCATTGCGGCTCCCTTTATTGTACAGGCTTACTGCACTTAAACTTTTTTAGGTTCGGCTCTCGAATTAGTAAGGTTATGAGTAAATGTTATTTAAAATATTTAAAGCCTGCCATCTAGCCTACAATAACAGCAAATTTAATAATAAAAAAAATAATAAGACAGGCCTACTTTGGCGTTGCAATAAAATAGTATTAATTATCAAATAAATAATTACAATATATAATTAAAATAGGAAGAAATAAATGAAAACAAATGGTACCCTTTGTTTTTATAGCAGGGCCCAAAGTGTTCTTATTCTGGTTCTGGTAACAACTATTAAAAAGAAAAAAAATCACACCAAACAATAAAAACACTAGTAACTGATAATAATAATAATAATAATAATAATAATAATAATAATAATAATAATAATAATTATTATTATTACAAAGCCCTTGCTCTGAAACAATCATGCAAACCAGGTGCTGCTCGGAAATGGCTATCTTTGCTCAGCATCAGGTGCACAGCAGCAAGAAGCTTGGCAGTGAACTATATGACCTTATTTTAATGACAAATGTCTAAAAATACTGCTGATTTACGTTTTTATTTAATTTATACATACGCAATGAATGTAAGCCTGCTAACTGTGTGTGGTTCAAATGATAGAATATGTAAACTTTGTTTTATATATATAATTAAATAATAATAATTAAAAGCCTGCGTGTAAGGCTTTTATTTTGAGGGTGACGTCACGAGCGCAGATTTGGTTAACCAATTAGAGGAAAGTGGCCATTTCAGCACCGCCTACATGTGTAAAATGAATTTTAAAGTCGTTTATCCGTTTTCCTACCCTAAACCAAAAAACGAAAATCCAGCCAAAATCTCGTTTTTTCGTTTTCTCGTGAGCAAAAGAAAAACGGAAAAACGGCCGTTTTCTCCATTTCCTTTATTCCGTTTGAAAATGGGAAACAAATGAACAAAACGTACACGGACCGTACACGGACCATATTTTGACTCATTATTTCGTTTTGGTTTTGTGTTTGTTTTAATATTTCGTTTTAAGTTAATAAGCAGAATAACAGATGAGTTTCCGTTTTTTCTGCCTACAGAATAAACAGAAAAACGAAATATTCATCGTTTTTCTGATTTTTCGTTTTCCGTAATAAAAGGAATAATCAAATGAACGGATGATACACGGACCTGAGGGAAAGAAAAACCATAATACATCAGTTTCACAATGTTGAGAAAAAAAAATATTGGGTGGTGGTTAAACAGTCCTTACTCTAAACCATATTCAGGAATGGAAAATAAAGAAAAGTAAACTACAAAAGGAAAAAAGAAAAGAAAATAGTGATTTCTAAATGTACTTTGACTTGTATTTTATTGCAGACAATACAAAAAAACATTATTTCATGTGTTCCTCGTGATTTAAATATGTTTTTATATATATATATATATTTTCCCAAAATAAACATGTAATCCAATTTTGGTTCTTGCAACATATTTTAAAAAATGTTCCAGTATTTACCACTTAGTAATGTTACTTTCCTTTTTACAACACTTAAAAGAGGAACACTTAGGGACTGAAGACACCAAGTGAGGAAGTGTTTCAGGTGTAATTTTGTTCCATCTTATTTGCAAACAAGTCTTAATCTGGACAACAGTACACAATCTTCGTTGTTGCACACTCTCTATTAAATATGCCACACTCTCTATTGGAGACAGGTTGGGACTGCAGGCAGGCTAGTCAAGTACCTGTATCCTCTTCCTTCACAGCCAATACTTTGTAATGTGTCCAGAATGTGGTTTTGCATTGTCTTGTTGAGATATGCAAGGGTGTCCCTGGAAAAGGCAGCAGCATATAGTGCTCCAAAATCTCTATGTACTTTTCAGCATTAATGGTGCCATAGCAGAAATGCAAGTTACCTTTGCCAAGGGCACTGGCACAACCTCACACCATGAAAGACCCTGGCTTTTAGACTTGCTGTAAACAGACTGTATGATCCTTTACTCTTTTGGTCCAGAGCACATGGCACCCATTTTTCCCAAAAAATACCTGAAATACTGGATTTATATGACCACAGTTCACATTTCCACTGTATTGTGGCCCCTACCAGTAAAGTTTTAACTGGCATTTGTGGATGTAACTACATATTGTGGTACTTGACATACGTAGGTTTGCCAAAGTAGTCCAGAGCCCATGTAGTGACATTGCTTATAGATTAATGAGGATTCTTGATGCAGTGTTGCCTGAAGGATCGGAGATCACGGTTTTTCAGCTTAGGTTTGCGCTCTTGTTCTTTACACACTGAAATTCCTACAGATTCCTTGCATCTTTAATTATGTTATGCACTGTTGAAGGTGAAATACCCCAATGTCTTCCTATAAAAAGACTAGAGCTTTCATGGATGCTGTTTTTGCACCAGATCATACTTACAATCACCTGTCAACATCACCTGATTCAAACTATGTAATCAATTTACTTTTGTGTTGCAAAAGATGTTGTTGTTGATATGTTTATTTTGAAACAACAACAAAAATATAAAAATCATAAGGGACACATTCAATAATGTTTGCTGTATTGCCTGCTATGAAACACAAGTCAAAGTAAATAAAATAAAAAATCCCTGCTTTCTTTTTTATTTGCAATTTCCATACTGTCCCAGCTTTTTCTGATTTGGGGTTGTAATTGCAGACTACAGAAACATGATATTTTAATTTAACACATTACTTTATTGTTGCAGAATAAAGCCAGTTTGTCAACTCTTGCTGTATTAGTTGTAATACTTACTCAATTTTTTCGAGATTTCTTCATCTGTCACAGCCGCACATAGAAAAAAGAAAAAGATGTGTAAAGTTTAGTGTACTGTACGTCAGAAAGTTTTTTTTTGGAATTCAGGCCTTCATCACACCTGAAACTTTGATCACAGGTGACAAGTAAGTCTTTAAGGAGCACCTTTTTTTCATTTTTTTTTTTTCATTTTACAAGTCTCCTAGAGTTAAACACTTAAACCATTTTAAATGCATTCAGCCAATTTCTAATTCTGGCTGGGTCACTTTTAACTTAGCATAATTAATTGAATCAGATTTGACCATTAGCATTTCGTAAAAAAAAAAAAAAAAAGTTTATAATTTTCCTATTTAAAGATCAAGTCCTCTGTAGATACATTGTGTAAAAAAACCGACGGAAAAATACTATTTTCAAGGCAAATATTGCAAGGAACTTTACTCTCATTCTGGTGTAATAGTCAAGAAACTGTCCCATGGCTGCACCAGGTGAAGTGATATTATAGAGTGTGTGAGAATGTACTCTTTTCAAAGGGCGCCTTAAAACCACAGAGACATGAGAGATACAGGGTAAAAGATCAATTTTAAAGATCAAATGTTTACCATTTGTTACTTAAATAACTGACTAATTCCACCTCGGGAAGAAAGTATTGCAATAATGTAAATGACGTAAACCAAGCAAGACAGAATGTTCTAGTACACCTACAAAGAGAATTAAATAAAATCAAAAATGACAATAAACTCTTAAAAAATGCGCAACATAGCACCTCTTTAAATTTTTGCTTTAAAATTTTATTTTGTGATCACTTAGGTTATCCTTGGGTTTTGATTTCTTCTATAGAAGTTGTTAATACTTACGCAGTTGGGTTAAATGTTTAGAGACCGTCACTTCATGTCACAACAGCAAATAAAGACAGAGAAAAGGAGATTGGTGAGTGAGCGAAAAATAATTCAGAATCAGAAACACTGAAAAGAAACTGCTTGATTGTGAGCTTCAAAAAAGCACTTTATGATAAGCAAGACTTTATTAAGTAACAATTATCAGCAAAAATTGTAATTGTGTTAATTGTAATAAATTGTGTTAGAACAATAGTTAAAGCCACCTTAGTGTGGTCAACAATGAATAATACATTACATACATAAAAATGTTTTTAATTGATTATTGTTTATGTGTTAATGTCAGCGAATGACTAAGTATTAACTGCAGAAAAATTAAGTCATACATTAAAACTTTAATGCAGCAAAGTTTTAAATAAACATGTATACAGTATATTTCCTTTGTAATACTTACGCATATCTTTATCACAGGCATCGGCTTCATGTCAAGGCAGCAAACAGAAACGAGAAGAAATGTGAAGAATAAAACAACTTGAATATGATTGTTTTAAATTCTCAGTTTAAAACAGAAATAGGATCAGCCATCAGTATATTAAAATTGAGCTCAACACATACAAATACAGACTTCTTGTATTACCGAACTAATTTAATCAAGCAAAACTTGTGGTTAAAAATGTAAGCAAAGATTTTTAAAAAATAAACCTAGTTTAAACTCCAGTCTCACACATTTTGCATTTTTGTATCAGCAGTAATACTTACACACATCCTCTAGTTTTTTAGCGATCTTCACTTCATGTCACAGCAGCACAGAAACAGAATAGAGAAGATTAGCAGTGAACAACCAGATGAAGATCACAAACACCAAGAAACTGATTCTTCATGAGCATCTTCGACAATCTCTTTATCATCTGTATGGCTTTACTAATGATCTTTAACTATTTCAATGTTATGTATGATCAAATGCTAACAAATGCTTCACATTAAGAATGACTTGAGATTATTGTTATATTACCACTGTTTTACTTGATTTAAAAGAACTGACACAAATACAGCTGAGTTTTAGTCACAATACATTAATATCACATCGTTCTATACAGGACAAATACACAAATCATTAATTATTGCACCAAATCAAACTCATGTTGAAAAAAAAAAAAATCCATAAACAGACTATTAAAAACATTTAAGCACTATTAACATGTTAAATCTATTTTCTTGTTAAATTACTGTAATACTTACACAGTTCTTCTTGAGCTGTAACAGAAGAAGAGAAATTAATATTATTAGTGAATGAACAAATCAGAAATACTAAGTCACTGTGATAGTCACTTCAATATGCATAATTGTATTTGTAATAGGTATAAAGGAAAGAGACTTAAGTTCATACATTATGTAGTAATCTTAATGCTTTTATTCACCTAATTCATACTCAACTAAAGTGGCTCACATGTAATGGATTAGGAAAATCACGACTTTTAATGTGGGGCAAGTAACCTTGTGTAAGCAAGTGTCTCTTTGCTTACAGTGAAGTTTGGTTTGTGATCTTTAAACCTGTTATAGCATAAACACTGCTAACCAGCGGGGGCACTTTTGATCATTTTGGAAGGGCACTTTCTATCCAAGACTAAAAAGGGCATGTGCACTGCACAGATTGAGCCCTATGTGTGCACGTGCCTGGGTCACTTTTATCAGGCTTGTGTCTCCACTGCTAAATGGTATCAATGGTACCCTTTTGGTGGGCATGGTGTATGACAAAGACAAAGTCAATGTCATCCTTACTCGAGGAAATGTCAAAGTAAAGCTATACAGGTCGTTCACGTATCATATACAGACGCTTTTTACACATAAATGGGTCTACTTGTGTGTAAATGTGTAAATGTTGATATGTTGATAATAACCTTTTTAGGAACATGATTTGATTAATGTTATAGTTGCAGAATAATGATGATGTAAAATAGTCTACTGTAACATCTGTGATTATATAAAATACAAAACATATTGAGCCTTACAGTCTCTGAAATGTTTCCAATTACAAAAATACCCAAAACATACATTTAGGCCTTATTTGGGTTCATAAACGATACCAGCATCTTTGTGGGCATGTTTTGACAGGCAGCGATTTCACAGACATACACACACAAAGAGGATAAAATGATAAACACACACATACACTAAGAGGATAACATGATAAACACAACAAGTGTGTGCATGAGGGGGCTGGCTGCTTCCTAAATGCTTTTTAACTGATATGGAGTTTATCGGTTTTTTTCTGTTCATGGAAAACTAAATATTATTTATGATGCATCTGTCAATAAAATTCTCAATAGGCATTGTTCTTAAAAAAAGGGAGTCCTACTTAGCTCAATTTTTTAGAACTTAAAATAAGTTTTTGGTGTCTAGAAAATGTGTCTGTGAAGTTTCAGCTCAAAATACCTGTCAGATCATTTATTATGCCCTGTTGAAAATGTCAAATCAGATTTAGGGGCTGGGACACATCACGCCAACACCAAACAACTAGTGCAGATGAAAACTCACTGCATGAGAGGACGTGTCTTTCCACACCTGACAGGGGGCAGTAGTTTGCTTTCTCATTCCACAAAAAAAAACCAAAAGATGAAATGGGCACACGCAAAGTATAAACAGAGCAGCGTTCAGTACCATTAGCACAGTAACTGTCTCTTACCACAGAGGGATTTGCTCCTGCAAATATGTCTGATAATCTAATAATCCATATCATTTGGAATTATTTGAGAAATGTAGCAAAATCAGAGCCGGCCTCTTTTTGCTCCTTCTTGACTTGAATTGGTTACGTCACTTCAGTTTTTGATCTTGCACAAAAAAAATGATCTGTTGCTGAATAACCTGAATAACTCTTCAGCTGATGGCCGATTCTGTTTGCTGAATCAGGCCAAAAAAGATGCATCAAGTCAATACATTTACCAATAAAACATACAATGTTTAAAAAAGCGAAACATGAAATAATTTTCACAAAATAAAGTTTAAAACTCTGCAAGTTTTTTTACCCCAAAAAGTCACCAGAAATTCAATAATTTTGGGCCTTTAAAATCAGAAAGAAAAAAAAATTGTACTGTGAAAAGCTTCAGAGGTAGTTACATATTTTTAGTTAAATACAATACAAAACCTCATATTCAAAATATATTTTTAAACTACAGTTGCACAATTAAACCCTTTTCAAGTATCAATTGTAATACTTACAGGAATTGCTTTCACGGGCATCCACTTCATCATAGCACATGCAAAGAGAACGTTATAAGTAATTATAAGTGAGTTTGAGAACTGTATGCTTTTTTCAAAACTCAGGATTTTAGTCAAAGCATTGAGGACTTAGTTGAAAAAAAAAATCATGACAGATTGGGGCTGTGCAATATGATGATATATGTCTTTTGGACAAACTAAAAAGTCTATCTATTAATATTATGATCTTCTATCGCAGGGGTCTTCAACCCTGTTCCTGGAAATCTACTGTACCTTCCTGCAGAGTTTAGCTCTAACAGTTGGAGATAATACACAACTAAACCAACTAAGCAGGAGAAGAAGGAGCACTTGCTAATTAAAGACAGGCATGTTTGATTAAGGTTACAGTTGAGGAAGGTAGATCTCCATGAATAGAGTTGGACACCCCCGCTCTACCACAAATTTTGTGGGGTCACAAAATGCATTGTTTACAACAATACTTTATTATTTACAAGAGTGCAATAATACACGCCATTACAGACAGAAATATAAATAACAGCATCTTCTAATAAATCTGCAATCTTCAAAGGACAATGTTTACATTTTCCATTTTATTTAGCTTAAACTTAATTTTATTTTTCTATTTGATTTAAAAGAACTGACACAAATACAGCTGAGTTTTAGTCACAATACATTAATATCACACAGCCCTAAACAGGACAAATACACAAATCCTTAATTATTGCACCAAATCAAACTCATGTTGAAAAAAATACTTATACTTACACACTTCTTGAGCTGTAACAGAAGCAGAGAAATTAAGATTATTAGTGAATGAACAAATCAGAAATACTAAGTCACTGTGATAGTCACTTCAATATGCATAATTGTATTTACAATAGGTATAAAGGAAAGAGACTTAAGTTCATACATTATGTAGTAATCTTAATGCTTTTATTCACCTAATTCATACTCAACTAAAGTAGCTCACATGTAATGGATTAGGAGAATCACAACTTTTAATGTGGGGCAAGTAACCTTGTGTAAGCAAGTGTCTCTTTGCTTACAGTGAAGTTTGGTTTGTGATCTTTAAACCTGTTATAGCATAAACACTGATAAATCCAAACTGTGTGTTTGGATTTGTGACACTGACAACAGAGGTCCGGATTCATATGCAGGTTTAATAGCAAAGTCAGGTAAGCAGTGGTCAATACAGGGGCAAACAGATGTATGTAGGCAATACAAAGTATAAATGAGTAAAAATAGATACAAAGTATACATTTGCATTTAGATTTTATCGACATTCTACATGTTTAATCAAACATTTCCCCTTTAAGTTGTATATAAACCAGCTAATTCCTATCTGTATTAACTGTGACAGATCCTTTGCTTAACATCACAGCAGCACATAAAAACTGAGAAATTAAATGATACATATTAATCATTAAAAGTAAAATTATTTCTTAAACACAATAGCTGTCACAGAGTAAAGCAAATTTTCTGTTTAGGCCATAATACTTACAGAGTTGCTTCAGATCATTACAGATATTTGCTTCATGTCACAGCAGCACATAAAACAGAGAAAAGAAGACTGTCAGTAAATCAACATGAACATGACATATGTGTTTTTTATGAGCTCAGCCTTTGCACATGTATGCAATAATGAAACAATAATCATTGGCCTAAATGTAATGTAATGTATTTTTTTATTTAATGCCATGTCAGCGACCAAGGCTATTTTCATGGCAGGAATCTTTCAACAATAAATATACAATTTTAAAATCAACAAACAAAATAAAATGTAAATTAAATAAGATTTTTTGTGTTAATACATGATAAAAATTCTAAAATATTTTCTGGTTTCACTTTGTTAAAAATGTCCTTCAAAGAGTTCATTTCATAAAAAAAGGCTTCTGGAATCAGTAAAAGCAGGACAGTCCAGTAAAATGTGTTTTATAGTAAGAGGCGTTTTGCAGCTGAGTAAGGTTTTCACCTTGGAGCAAAAAACCATGTGTTATGCTCGTATGCCCAATACGACATCTGGTAAAAACTACTTGATCAAATCGATTGTTAAAATGTCTTAAAATTCTGTGTGAACTTTCAGGTTGGATTTCATGTAATTTATTGTTTTCTAATGCATCCCATTCCTTTTGCCACTTGTTTAAAATGTAAGCGTTGATAAAAAGTTTAATCTCTGATGGTCCATTGGCCTAAAATAAATAAATAAAGGTGGTGGTTGAGAACCACTGAACTATGCAAGTATTACTCAATGACTCCCAATATCCCCTGCCTGTGTTAATCCTTTCTTCTATTGCTGTAATTGGAGCATTTCTGAGTAGAGTTAGTTCACTAATGTAACACAAACGACAAATGTTATTTTCTGAAATCCAAGAAACACTTCCAAGTTATGCCTCCGCTCAAATAGAATTTAATAATGCTTACAGTATATTGCCTTATATGGCAAACTTGTTACTAATTAGCTTGACTGAAAACTTACATGCAAAATACAGTAAGCTATCTAGTAAACTGCACTAAATCAATATTATTGAGGGCGAAATAATGACCATAAAACTACTGTAGCACACTTGTTTTGTTATTTTGGTACAGCTGTAATACTTACGCAGTTCCTTTATTTGATCGGAAATATTATCTTTAGGTCACAGCAGCACATAGAAACAGAGAAAAGAGAAGATTATCAGTAAGTGAACAGATGAACATCAGTAATCCTTAAAGGAAACTGTGATTCTTTATGAGCTTATAAGTCTATCTGCTCTATAAGTCTATCTGCATGACTTCATTAATGATTCGCAATAACTGCATACATCTGTTTATGTCTTAACTAAATTAGAATCATTATTAATGCGATTCAACAAACAACAGCACAGCTTTCAGAGGTTAACATTCAGTTGTTTTAAGATTTTCAGTGATGTGGCACACCTGTCACATTTTAGATGCTACTGCTTTATCTATAACAAAAGATAAACATAAAATTACCTTCCATGTACTGTAGGTACACCGGCTTGAACATGACAGCTAAATCTCTCACTCAGCAGAATGAACCACAGAAAAACTTGAGCACAAGCTACAGTTTGAAACAAACTGCACTGCTTTGTCAATAAATTACAGCATTAGGATTACCCATACACTCTATACCCTGGCTGCTTGTGTTTTAACATTAGATGGTGTAACAAATGAGATATTTTTTGTTTTTCTTCTGTTGCGCTCAACAAACAACCAATTGAACAGAGAAGGGTCTCATGACCTTAAGGTTAACTTCACACCTTTCTCCAAATTTCATGTGGTAAAATATTGACACTTAGGCATGACCAAATAACCAGAGAAGGCTCTCCGGACCTTAAGGTCAACTTTCTCCAAATTTCAGGAGGTAGAATATTGACTCTAGATAATCATGCTGACACTACAAACCTCAAATTAGTGCTTTGCAATCAGAAATAAAGTGCAACTAGCTGAGAGAGAAGGGGGCCTGATCAACTTACACTTCTCTCTTACCTATTAGGCCGACCTTTGGCCAGCACCCAAATTTTGACTATAAAGGTGAGGGTTTCTTGCTGGAACATTGGAAGCTCAGCCGTGGAATAAGCGCGCATCGCCTGGCATTCTCGGACACACGTGTTGGTTTTCCAATGTGACTGCAACGGGCTCCCCAGTCTTTGAAGAGGAAAATGATGGCACGTCTCTGAGGTTGTATATACTTGTATCAAATTGCTTGAAGTTTTCATTATCTGTCTTTTATTCATGTAACCTCATCTTTATTTCGCATTTTAAGCCTTTTATGCAATTTTGTTGTACTTCGATTAATGATGTTCATGAGTATGATTCATGATTATTGAATATTATTGTGATAATTGATATCAGCTGTGTGTACCAGCAATAAACAGTTGTATTGCTTGATTAGTATGGTGTATGGACCATTATTGGTGCCTTCTCTTGTCGATTAGCACCACACTTGTCTCACTTGCATAAACACATACCATACTAAAACCTTTTTGTTATGCTGAAACATTTTACATACTAAAATTTGGGCCGTACTAAAACAGATGGGCATTCCGTTTCCCATACACGCTGCATGCAGTCATCCAATCAAAACAGACTGGGTTAATGAACCAGTCACTGCAGACTAACATCACAAAAAGTGGGGTTTGAAAAAATGAAATCACTGAACAAATCATATGGGAGTAATTGGGACAATAAGGTAAAAATAAATACATTGTATAAGACAAAGTGATTTTTGCCCTTGTATGCATATCAGCCTGTTGTTAGGGACTAACCCAATCCAAAATATGACCTTTTTTAAGCCAAAATAGGTGCACTTTTTGGGGCAGTTCACCTAAAATGAAAATTCAATCATCATTTATTGTTCCAAACCATTCTTTGTTATGTTGAACATAAAAGAAGATATTTTGAAGAATGTTGGAAACCTGTAACTACTGACTTCCACAGCATTTGTTTATCCAACTATGAAAGTCAATAGTTACAGATTTTGAGCTTTCTTCAAAATATCACCTTTTTAATTGTTCAACAGAAACTCTATTTGGAAATTGGAAAAAAGTAATTAGCACTTTTTTTTTATTTTTGGGTGAACTATCCCTTTCATCTATCCCTAATATTCAGCAAAACCCTAAATATGTTTTCCCTCTTTCTAAACCTGCAGGCATCATTTTAGAGCCTTCACACAGCTAATTTCAGTGTAATGACAGATGATTATGACCATCACACATTGAAAAAATGTGTAGCATTTCTGAAAAGTACATTATTATATTATTGAAAGTATATTATTGTTGAAAAGTTTATAAAGGATATGATGTTATAAGAAATCTGCTCATCAAAATTGTTCCAAAATATAGCAAAATGGTTTGATAATCAATGGTTTATTGATCACCAATAAACATTATAAATGGTTGTGTGCAAAATTTGTTTGGTTTTGTTTTAAAACATTTTGAATTGGAGAAAGTTCAAAATAACATTTGTCTGAAATAAAAAGTTTCAAGATCAATTCAAAGCATCCTGGATTACACAAATTATTGATTTCTTTAAGTGGTTATTTCTTTAAAATTGTCCTGTAACTGTCACACCATCCCTGTTTGCAATACTGCAGCTCATAATTACCTGTTATAAAATTTGTGATATTTGTGAAAAAATATAAATAAATAAATGAATACATTTACACCTTACTATTACAGAGTAAAGCTTTTTTCTGTTCCTTTGTCAGCTGCAATACTTACCTATTGGTTTTCTTGATTTGGAGATCTTGCAGCAATAGCACACAGCAACAACAACAGCAGCAGCTAAAGCAATTCCCAGCAGAACAATCACTATTATTCCACCCGGAGACCCACCTGAAGCTGGAACTGATAAAGACAGTCATTATAAACAGTCTGATCTATAACAAAGACTTTAAACATCAGTACCATTTACAACTGGAGTAAGATCTGATACTGTAATGATAAAGACAATCATTATGGACAGTCTGCTCTACAAACATTATAAACATCAGCACTATAGAAGATCATCCTTACACAGGCGGCCCTAAAGCAGGTCTGTGTCTGCTCTGAATTCAGTGTAATGCCTCATTAAAAGGTTTGTGTAACAGTTTGTGTCATTAAATATTCTTGAACATTTATGCAGCTTCAGGTTTGGTTTCTGTGCTGCAATAATGTGTAAAGATGCTTAAAACTTCTGCTACTGTAACAGAGTAAATGACTATGTTATGAAAGGTACAGTATGACATCTCTGATCACTAAATATTGTTAGGTCTGATTCTTCATGATGTAAGATTTGAACAACACATCATCTGTTATTCACAGATGGCTGATAAACAATCAAGGCTTTAAAACCCTTGAATTACTCACCAGTGACAGCAACAGTGATTATCTTGTATGTCATGTGTTCGTTGCTGTTGATCTTCACTGTATAAAGTCCAGCATCTGTGTCTTTCGTGTGGCTGATGATCAGAGATCCAGTCTGGTCATTCAGCTGCAGTCTGTCTCTGAATCTCTCATCAGTATTATAATATGGTGGACTCTTGGTCTCTTTATCTTCTTTAGCCAGGAGTTTTCCCTCATCTCCAAACCTCCACACTATCAGCTCATCTCCTTGTAGTTTAGTAATATCAGTCTGAAGAATGACTGGTTTTCCCTTCGTCACTGATACATTCTTCATTTCAATATTATAAATATCACTAGCAGATGGAACCTCTGAAAAGAGAAACATTCACAGAGGTTAAACATACTGAATAGTCCTGGTATATGAACTGCACTACACTATGATGCTTTACTGTTCATTTGTTCTGCTTGTGTTAATGGCATAAGATACATGCATATTAATAAAAAGGTAACATTTTTACATGTACAACAATATATACAATCACTTCGCCATATTTATTATGTTTATGTATGTGTGCAAGTATGTACATTAATATTTAATGCCATGTCAGACTAAATTATAATAAATATTACTTTGAGTGGGTTCAGTTTATGAAACTGTTTACTAGATACTGTAGATTAAAGGAGGACAGTATAATACAAAAAGCTTGACGGAAAGGGGAACATTAGAGAATATATACATTCTTGAGTCGGTTCTTCAGGATTAAGACGCATGAGTCTGTCTTGTGTGACATCTGCAAATACACCTTAATCAAAATTAGCTTTATAATAGATTAGGAGATAAGTGATTTTGTGTGGTTTGTTATTTGTACATGTACGGTACATTTAACACTTTTCACTGTACTACTGCAGATGCAAATGACTAATTGCACTTCTTCGAACTACAATACTATGAATTATTTATTGGTTTGTTTGAAAGTATTGTAATTGGTGAATTGAAATTGAACAAAATAACTGCTCATTGTGTGTGCGAGTGAGTGAGTGAGTGAGTGAGTGAGTGAGTGAGTGAGTGAGTGAGTGAGTGAGTGAGTGAGTGTCCACACCGCCCAGGCAGAGGTAGAGACGGAGGGACATTTCCTTACCCACTGCACAAACTATCAGCACATCAGAGAAACATTCTACCCCAAACTACAGAATATTTACAAACAATTCACCGAGTTAGACAATAAAACACAACTGCAGTGTTTACTAGGGGAAAAAACTGATTATGTCCTTCCAGCGGCCCAATACATTAATGCCTGTTGTCACAAAAAGAGAGAGCAGACCGATAAAAACATCAGTGCTGCACCTGCAAACACACGCGCACACACACGTGCGCACACACACACGGACACGCACACACACCTAGATTATTATAAATCATTCATTGTAAATATACTGATTATTATAGTTTTAATTACGGTTTTATTCTAAAAAATGTATTATATGTACTATATGTATTATATGTTTATTCTGATCTATACTTATTTTTATTTATATTTATAAATAATATGATACATTGAATATTAATGTGATGCATTGAATAATGTATGATAAATTAAATAATAATAATAATATATATTGAATAATAATTAATATGATTTTTTTACACCACTACTACTACTACTATTTACTGTGTTTTTTATTAAACATGCAAGTTATTTTATCTTTATTGGAAAATTTATAAACGCTTTGGCAATACATTTGCAATATTTGTCATGCCAATAAAGCAAATATTGAATTAAGAGAAAGAGAAATGTGTCAAAATAATATACACTTCTTTTTAGGACTGCTTTGTAAAAGCAGTATCAGTCTCAGTCACGCTGTTGTTTTAGATACAATATCAATCACGTGACCACCACTGATGATGAAACCAAGCAACTATTGTCAAAAAATATGTGATATTGTGAAAATAAAACTGCGAGACTGAATATAACTAACATTAACTGAATTTTAGGTTAATATTCTATTAATTTTGTCATTCTGATATTTTCTAAGGAATGCATAATTCCTCACCTTCGACATTAACAGTAAATCTTATATCTTTGGGCCCAGTATTGAGGTCAATCCGAAGTATGTAAATTCCTGAGTGTTTGGATCTCATGTTGTTGATAGTCAGAGATTCAGTCTGATCATTCCTCTTCAGTCTGTTTTTCAGTATCTCCACATATTGAATATTTTCAGTAGTGGTGGATCCCTTTTTTTGAAAAATCCACTTTTTCTGAATTATTCCGTGCATTTGAGTGAGGTCAGGATTTAAAGTGACAGACTCTCCCTCCATCACTGACTTCACTTTATCTTCATCAGCACTAAACACACCTGCAAAACAAACAGAAATCAGTTCACTACTGGTAATGTTAATGAACATATTTAACTTATGCAATGTACAGAAACAGCAATAGTGTGATTGTCAAGCCAAGTAATCTGGATTGCTATAGCGTTTATACCAGGGGTCACAAACTCTGTCCTGCAGAGTTCAACCTGTCTCAACACTCCTGTCTGAAAGCTTCAAGTATACCTAGTAAGTTTGATTAAGCCTAGTTCACACTACAGGATTTTAAACATCAGCAGATCGCTGTGCCGTTCACACTACATGACTTGACTTTGTGTCTTCTAATCTCTGAGGTGTTCACACTACGCAACACTCTGTGAATGATCCACAAGAGGGGGGTCACACACTACATGATCTGACAACAACTCATTCCCCATCAGCTCATTCAAGCTACCAAACCACAGCCAATGAAATTTTGAGGGAGTCGTCTTCAGAAAAAGCTGAACAGTATTGGCTGCTTGTGTGCTGATTACATCACTGACAGCGTTTCAAGCTTTGGAGAAAGCATTTAAAAACATCGTCAAATCAGCTTATTTATCAGCGGATTAATCACTCATCTGCAAGGTTCCAGTGGATAGATACACAGAGTTTTTAATTTTTGTAATTTTATAACTCTTTGAAATAAAACGAACATATCTATAACACCCTGCCGTTTTCTAACTATCAGTGTATTTCTTTCTGAAAAAAACAGTAAAGAACTGAGCATTTCTGCCTTAAATTACCATATTGGTTAAAATGACTGCATGCATGTCTGATACTTTTCACTGTGACTTTAAATATGTGTGCATTTTCTTGCCTAGCAATTTCCTGCTAACATAAACAAAACTGTCTGATGGCAAAAACATCAATTTACTTCAGATATCTTTCAAAACAGCATATTCTGTGCTGTGAAATAGCTCCTGTTTGAAAGTGAAAATGAAAGCCAAGACCTTTAAGTGTTTTAGTATCTTAACTACATATTTATAGGCTGTATTACCAAAAAAAGATTATATTTTTAGGGTAATGGTGTCATTAAATATGATGCCAGACATTCAAAGCTTAATTGTAATATCTCAATAATAGCTTTGAATGTAAATATGTTGTGACAATATGGCGTTTCATATGAGAACGATCAGAATGAGCAGTATGGTAATTCTAATAGTTACAGAATTCTAGTTCCACTGTTAATATAGCCTCCTCTCATGTCTGTGTAAACACAGAATGAAGCGAGTGCACCGATGCCCATTCTGACCAATCACAGATGTTTCTGCTGAGCTCCTGAACACACAGGCACTCAGCTCATGCTGATCTGCTCTCTCATTGGCTGCAGCTCGTCACTACATCTGACCACACGTGGGGTTGAGTCGGCCAACTGCTCTGGAATATTTAGCATGCTGAATGTTGGATTTACGTCTGCGAGGTGTCTGCGACGCGTCAGCGAGCCTCGTTGATGCGTTGTTCAGTAGTTCATACATAAAGAGCGGCGAGCGCCGTGCACCCGCAGATTTCTTCCCAATCACAGCCCGATCTGTCGGCGAGCTCGTTAACTTCCAAATCGTGCTCAAATCAGGCTTAAAATCCTTTAGTGTGAACTAGGCATTAGCTTGTTCAGGTGTGTTTGATTGTTGTTTGAGCTAAACTATGCAGGACAACAGACCTTCATGATTGACCCCTAAATAATAAAAATAATATAAATTGTCATAGCTGCTTCACAATGATAAATAGGCAAAAGAGTAGAATTATTGCATGACGTTTCATCAATTTAAAACCGAATGGAACATGTCCACTTGTTTGGAGAAAGTGACCATTGAAGAGCTGCTACCAGCTTGCAAGAATGTACCAACTTCCCCCTGTAAATGAAGTGGCAGAGAAAAGTTGTTGCTATCAAACATTGTTTACCAAGTCAGTTTAACGGTGAGTGTATTGATCAAATAGGCCTATTGATGGACTAAATACAGTATTTCATTGTGATACAGTGTTTCTCCTACCATTTTATAAGGGGCGCGCCCGCCCTCCCAATGACTGTACCCGCCCCCCTTGAAATCACATTAATTGTATGATCTATAAAGCGCCAGATCACAACTTTTTTAATAAACAAGCTAAATAGCTATATGTAACATCTTATTTACACAACAGCATGTCATTTCTGTTCCGCGCTTGCGTCATTACAGCTAAAATATATACAGATGCAGACATCTCAAGTCTCTCAAAAGATACCCGCAAACGAATTATAATCTTCCGAAATCGCGTGTCTCCCGTCCGGTCTTCAAATACGTCCCGCATCCCTCCCCGCTCTTCAGATACTCTCCCGGAAGCTCTGTGTGTCTTCTGCAAATTCATACCGGCTCCATGATCCCCCAAAATTAATTAAAATACCCGGAAATCATGGCAACGAGAGTGAATGAGCACGTGAACAGATCGCGAGAGGCACAGTGATGATCTAAATATTACATTTGATAGGTTAAATGAATAGAGCAGTAAAAATATCGCGAGTGCAAATCCCTTTGTCGCTCTCATTGAGAGATCTGCTGTCAATAGTTGGAGACGAGCAAAATAGTTGAATGGTTCAGCATGTGCTTAGGCCTTTTTGTTTGACACCTGAAAGTTCTGTGTTTTTGACAATATTACAAATTCACTAAAAAGCTGGCTGGAATTATTAGATAACTTTTTTAACATGAATATATAATAATATAACTTCTTGTAATACATGCATTGCTTTAAGAAGTAATTTATAGGCCTATTTCCTTTTAGTAAGCACGTATTTATATTTATAGATGTGCAATTTAACTCATTTTTATCGTTCATCATTTGCAATGTTTCCAAAATGTATTGTTTGTAATTTTTCTGTGGTGGTTTATTTTGCTTTGGTGACACCTGATAAAGAAAGCACTACGCTGAAGTAAAATGAATGGATGAATTATTTTCTGTAAAGCTGCTTCTGGCCATGACATGTTCACATTTAAACTGTTATAAGAGACATGTTTAATAAATGTCTCAATAAATGGGCCAGACATTTCTGACTTTCCATACCAAGAGGCTCAGGAAATGTTCTTCCAGAAGCCCATAAGGATACATTGCAGTGACAAAAGCTGCACGGTTTGTGAATAAAAAAGATGTAAAATA
The DNA here is from genome assembly GCF_049306965.1 of Danio rerio. Lineage (NCBI taxonomy): Eukaryota > Metazoa > Chordata > Actinopteri > Cypriniformes > Danionidae > Danio > Danio rerio. The sequence continues at coordinate 8,197,683 of NC_133197.1, forward strand.
AATGTTAATTTATAATCTACAAACGGTTGTACAGTTCAAATAGTTGTTCAGTTATTTACTGCTGTCATTAAAAGGCCATGACTTCTTGTATCAGTGTGAGTCTAAACATCCATGCTGCGTTGGGCCCTTTAATAGACCCTTTAATTTTGACAATTAAAACAATAGTAATAACAACAACTTCTGCAACAACATCAACAACAATAATAGTAAGCTATTTTATATATATATATATATATATATATATATATATATATATATATATATATATATATATATATATATTTTTTTTTTTTTTTTTTATAAAAATAGAACTATATAAGACAGTCCTTCAATAATCCACTCATTAAAAAAATTTAAGATATTACTAAACTTAAATATATAGGCTATGGGCTCTGGTTTATTAATAAAAAGTATTTCTCCAGTTTGTTTTCATAAACCAACAAGGATAACTTGCTAATGAATGCAGCATTTTGTACATTTTTTAACTGAATAAAATGTTTCTTCATCTGTTTCTTGAATTAATGGAATGGAATTGTTTTGTCAAAAAATAAATAAATAACCGGGACAAATAAAATAATATAAACATGACACGCGCACTTGGATCTCTCCAGTCATCGTGCAGGTGCAGATGCAGGCCGCAGGAGCATTTTCAAATAGCGCTTTGTAACAGCTCCTTTCCTCCATGTCATGACGACTGTCATCTCTAACACACAGAAGGTGAGTAAATTGGCAAAATAAATATACAAATTAGATATGATTTGCACACAAATATTTACACTTACACGCATTATTATGTCGTGTAACCTGTTCTAGGAACATCTTGCGAAGAGATTGCTGTTTTATAAGAGGTGTATTATTTTGCGATAATAACAATAGGCTGGATATACATAATCACTCAAATTACACGTCTACCTTAAATGTATTAATTTATTTAGTTTTTTTTTGTCTTGCCTTACATGTACAGTGTGTAGCGAGTGTTTTGCAGGGTTCCTTATATGCAGTGCTTAATTTGTGAATCGCAAAGGCCCTGGAACAGATCGGGATAATGGCATACTACCCAAGGAGGAAGACCGGGGGAAAAGCTGGCCGTTGGATAGCGGAGGTTGGTTGTCACGGACGAAAGTGAAGAGGGTTGGGGAGTCGCGAAACAAAGTGAAAGTGAACAGCAGACAGGGGAGGAGGCCGGGTAAATAGGAGGATTGGTAAAATGAGGTGCCGGATCAGATTTCAGAGCTTCCGGATCCGGCTTGTTCAGGTGTTATACCATGACCATCAAAATCTGTGACCCTAGGGGGGCGTGGCTGCGTAATCTATGCAAACTGCATATATGCCTATTAATCCAACAATGGCAAAGTGTATAGAAAACTTTTGTTTAGAATAACACAAATTAAGCCCTGCTTATATGATTGTTTTACACGCAATGCTATCTAACATTCTTTCCTCATATTACTCAAGCAATATTACACATTTGTTATTAATTGCGTTTCTTAAACAGTTACCTGTGTGACAAATTGTGTCCAAGTAATGTACTTCAATACATTTTTATTAATTCTCACAAAAACGTACATAAAGCCTGCTTTTGTCCTTCTCAGAACATCCACATAAACCCTGACATTGTTCAGTATTCTGTCTCAAACAGCCGTTTGAGTCACCTCAAATGTAAGTATTTTTAAAGTAACTGAATTGGAAACAAATGTAAGACATACATACTTAATTTAACAAACAATACTATTTAAAATTTATTATCCAGCTGGGTAACACTAAACTAATAACAAATAATGATAATAAAAACAATACTAACTTATTTTCTCATTTGCTTATTTCAGATGTATCTATATTATGTGTAAATCATTGTGACAGATATGGACTAGAAATGTAAAAGTTTGCTGTATCAAATCCAGGTAGCAGAGGGACTTTAGGAGCCTGATTAAAACAGTCAGACACACTTCACTTGCAATGCAGATCATCATTTCTGGACAGCTTTCTACTTGCTGCTGTGGACATGAAAGGTTCAGTAGACTTTTTGCTCTGAATGAATGGCTATTAACATGGTGTGAAGTAGAGCTGCACAATTAATGGTTAAAAGATCGCGATCTCGATTCGACCCCCTAGACGATCTTAATCCAGCATTTCTATGATTCTGTCAATCATATTTTCAAGTTCAAGAGAGAAGCAAAGGCGGCTGCACGAGTCTTTTCATTGTTTCACATACTTTGCTCAGTGATATGGACACCTCCAAATGATGTTGAAAGAGTCACATTCTGTATTTGTTTGTTCCATATTTTTATTTTATTGTTTTTATTTCTTTTTCCTTTGCAGGTAAGAAAATAACTGTATATGTGCAGTTGAAGTCAGAACTATTAGCCCTCCTGAATATTAGCAACCCTTTTCCTCCCCAATTTCTGTTTAATGGAAAGAAGATTTCTGAACATAAGAGTTTTATTTACTCATTTCTAATAACTGATTTATTTTATCTTTGCTACGATGACAGCACATAATATTTGACTAGATATTTTTCAAAATACAAGCATTCAGATTCAAAGTGTGATTCAAAGGCTTAATTAGTGTAATTACGCAGTTCATTGTATAACAGTAGTTTCTTCTGCAGACAATCAAAAAATATATAGCGCAAAGGGGCTAATATTATAGACCTTAAAATGGGTTTCACAATATTTAAACCTGCTTTTATTCTAGCCAAAATAAAACAACAAATATCCCTTTCTCCAGAAGAAAAATATTAGAGGAAATACTGTTAAAATTCCTTGCTCTGTTAAACATTATTTGGGAAATATTTATTTAAAAAAAAATTCTTAGGAGCGCTAATAATTTTGACTTCAACTGATAATCGTTTTGAATAATCGTGATTACAATTATGACCAAAATAATCGTGATTATGATTTTTCCCAAAATCGAGCAGCCGTACACTGTAAAACATTTATTTTTATGCACAACACTGTGTTAGCTATGAAAGAAAAAAAAAAAACATATCAAATGCTTGTCGTTATTATAACTGTAAAATGCGTTATGATCATTTAAATGTGCACGCACTGGCTTCACTTTCACAAAAACACACACATGCAAATCATTCTTTCAACATGGCTCTCAAACAATTACTCTGTGCAACAAATGGAACAACTTTACAACTTTATAACTTGTTATTCATAGCATTTGCAGGTTCTGTTCACTAAAGTAGTCGTCAATGGCATGCTACGTGCATGCGTTCTCGGTAGCTCGTGGTCAGCTGACGTGTGATTTTGCGGCCGCAAATAAATCATTACATGAGACAGAAATTACATTTCTGGGTGAATTATACCCTATAAATACAGTATGTGACACTTTTAATGCCATTTGAAGGTGTTCAAGTTCCTGTGAAGACCTGTGCAGCCGCCTTTAAGCTTCTCACCTGACTTTGAAAATATAATTGGCTGAATCGTAGAAAAGCTGAATTAAGATCGTGTGTAGGGCCGAATCGAGATTGTGATCTTTTTTCGATTAATCGTGCAGCCCTACCGTGGAGTTCAGCACTTGTCATCTTTCCAGTATATGCTGTGTAGTGTGTATAGCGCCTTTATGCAGCACGTTGGCAATTCCTGCAAAACTGAAAGTAAAAGTATAATACGCAAGCATTTATAAGCTATTTAAAAGCAGAAAAAAAGAGAAAAAGAGGAAACCCCCACTCCCACCATGATACCAGTGTTGCCACATGTCGATTAACCGGTGGGAAAATTTCCTCATTGTCACAACCCTAATCCTCGCACCTATAGCGAATAATCACATGTTCAAATCCTCTAAATTAGATCAAGGTTTTATGTTACGGAAGACCAAAGGTCTGAGATCTATTGGGGATCTGTACATAGACAGAAAATTTGCATCTTTTAGCCAGTTGCAATCAACATTTAATTTTTCGGTTCTTGCAAATGAGACATTGGGCTCTATTTTGACGGTCCATGTGCAGAGCGCAAAACGCAGGGCGCAAACGCTTTCAGGGCGTGTCAGGATGCGTTTTTGTTAATTTAAGGACGAGAAATCTGCCTTGCACCGCGGCGCATGATCTAAAATGGTTGAGTTTATTTTCTTAATGAGTTATAGGTGTGTTTTGAGAATAAACCAATTAGAGTCTCATCTCCCATTCCCTTTAAGAGTCAGCTGTGTCGCGCTAAGAGCGCATTCGCTATTTACAGGATACAAAGTAAGTCTAAGTGAAAAAAAATGAGTATTCCACAAGCAAACAGTTAACAGAAAACTGTTAAACAGATCATCTACTGTGTGAGAATGAGAGATAATGGAACTACTTTCACATTCGCTCTTGGATAGGGAAACCTTTACGCACAGACATCAATTAGTCTATAAATAAATACTTTTGTTTGTTAAGCGCAAATATTTGTTTCAAAACGATTTCTAAATTCAGTTCTAATTTCCAGCAAACGAATAAATGAATAATAATTACAAAATGTGCTCAAAAACCTGAGTTATATCCTAAAACACATGCTGTGCCCCATATGGTCTAAAACCAGACATGTGGGCAAATCTAAGCTTGTTTTTAATAAAACAAATATAAATATGGATATAATAAATAATACTGCTAATAATAATAACATTATACAAAAGCAAATTGTTATGAATGAACTGAAAAAGCCTCCCGAGATGAAGAAGACATAAAAGCAGTTATTTTTTATATTTATATAGGCTAGAAAATAATAGGTTTTGAAATATTTTAATCCTTTATATTTATATTCTATATCTATTCTTATTATATCCTATATATATATTTTTAATATTTAAACGTTTTCATATGTGTAGATATTTGCCTATTGCTCTCTTGTGCGTATTAAGCAGTGTGTAAGCGAGGTGCAACTCTGCGCCGAAGTTTAGACCGGGTTAGTTTTGGTCTAATGAAAAATCTATTATAGTTTCTCAAAATAGCGACGCGCCAGCGGTCCGCCTCAAAACGCCTTTCTTTTTTAGACCAGAACGCCTCTGGGCGCACAAATGAGCGCTAATGCATTTGCTATTTAAACAGCGTAGTGCAACGCCTCAAAACGACTCAAGCTGCGCCAAGCTGAAACTACCAAAAGACTAATGCACCGCGCCCTGCACCACACTGCGCCGGGTGTATAATAGGGCCATAATGTTCAAACTGTAATTTTAAGCTTTATGGACAAACCAAAATCTAATACATTTGAGCGATGTTTTTTGGTAAACCAAAATTCTAGACATATGGTTTCACGCTGTGTTACTGCTTTTCAACTTCCTGTGAATACAAACTATATAAAAGAGGCCTGGACTAAGGAATTTACTGAAGAAGTGCCTTATGAAACCTGGAACAAAAGCCTCGAAAGGATTCAAGGCTGCTCGATAAACACGAGGCACATGTTGATTCAGTTTAAAGTAATTCACAGATTGTATTATTCCAAAGTAAAACTAAGTAAAATATCTAACTCCATCTAACTTGTTTTTTTTTCTTTGTGTGTGTTGTTTTGTTGGTACATTATGTAAAATTTTTAAAAATAAAAATTAAAAATTAAAATTAAAATAAATGAGATGGCCAGTTCCTTCTCCCCTCCTCATTAGGAGGGAGTGTGGGTGGAATGCAACTGGAGTGACCGGTTCCAGAGGACAAATCCAGGTCTCAGTCATAACCTGTACTGCAAGTACATTGTGTGAAGAGTAAAAAAAAAAAAAAAAAAAAAGCTTACTACTGTAGTGCCACGTGAATGTTTGTGCTCAGTGGAGTCTTCACGCAAGGAGACTGGACACTGCTGCTGGATGCTTCCACTGATGTTTCAGTGTACTATCTATTTATACAGCTAAGCTAAGAGCCTCTTCCCTAATAACCAAACAAAAGCTTCCATTTGCAAATCAAAACAAAGCCTCCTAAATAAGCCTTTACTTAAAATAAAAATAAAACAATCAAAAACACTTTACATTTTATACATGATGCTCAGCTATGTGGAAAGTCACACTTTAAAGTCAAATTTTGATTTAACACCTGATCATTGAGCACGGATGACTTTATGACAAACAAGAGCATAATATAAAGACGGAATGTGCAGCCACTGAGAGCCCCTATGCTGGATTCAGTGACCGGCACACATAGGCTCTCCTCCGTTAATCTGTAAAGGCTGTCAGATCAACGTGTGTGTGTGTGTGTGTGTGTGTGTGTGTGTGTGTGTGTGTGTGTGTGTGTGTGTGTGCGCGCGCGCATGGTGACAGCTCTCACACGCGCTCGTTATAATCAATATGAATCGGCGGCCAATAACAGTATGGCCGCCGATATATTGTGCATCCCTAGTTATTATTACATCAATCACTTGATATGTTTTTTTTATGCCAAACACAAAGTGTTGTGGATGAAAACAAAAAAGTTTACTGGGTCAGTACATCTACTTTAGCCTATAATGTTGAATATAATGCAGGAGGGAATCTGATGATGACATGTCTCATTTTACCTGTGAACAAAATGGTCTAATAATCCCTATATGTTCAAATCCATCATTCCATGTCTATACAAAATGCGGCTTTTAACCAACAGTAGATCTACATTAAAGCCTACTAATAATTAAGTTATTTTACCATATGTTTGAGAAATATTAATAATAATAGCCCACTCATGTTTACCTTTATTTTACACCTACATAACCGTGAGAAAATCGTGATCTTTATTTTAAGCAAAAAATAATAATAAATTGCGATTCTCATTTTAGCCAGAATCGTGCAGCCCTAGAAGAAAGTTAAATATAACTAAGTATTAGAAATAGTAAAAGTAAAAGTAGGTGTAAGAGTATTGTGGTGGTTATTATTATTAGTATTATTATTATTATTAACAGTATTATGATTATTAATAGTAGATAGGGGTGAGAAGTGTGTTTGTAAGTATGTGTGCGCTTGAAAAAAGGGTGGGAAGGAGGAAAGTGGGGGGGGGGGAATAATGATTAGTCTGTAAACCTAACCTCTGGTCCACACTGAGGGTGGTGGTAATGCACCAAAAACGCTGGTTGCCAACCACCGAAAATTATAAGTCGTCGTCTTGAAAACACACACACACACACGTATCCAGGGGGAGTCGTAAGTAAAAGAGGATTTGCACATTCTTATTCAGGATGAACTTGCACATTTTAAACATTCAAAAGTTTTTGTACACTCTTATACATTTGCTAATGTTGTTTTGCATTTGTGTACTGTATTTTATGAATGTGTATTTTTTATTTTGTGCACGTGAATTGTTTTGTGAATATGTATAACTGTTTAACGCACGTGAATTTGGCAACGCATGTGTACATCGTGTCTTTTGCTTGAATTTCTTTTGAGTCTACTCTGTCCCCATAAGCAAGAACTTAAGCGCAAGCCAACGTGTAAACAAGGATATCAGTAAATGTAAGATTACCAGTAATATCAAGTGAAACCGAAAGTGTTGGGAAAAAATTCAAAGAAAGCTTCACTTACCACAGACGATGACTGCAAACATAACAGTTCTCAAAACGTTCTTCATATTGTTGTAGATTTCAGAAGATTCGAACGTGTTATTTTTGGTAATAGTTAAACGTTAGTTTGAGCCACACCCAGTCAACTGACAACAACGATTTCAGATGTTTAGTTTCCAGACAAGAACCATTTAACCCAACTTTGTTATGCTCGTGTTCGGCCAAACATTTACCACGTTTCTTAAAGTTTACGCACGTTTGCAATACATTAATGATAACAGCGGAACACATAACACTTTAATGGCGGTCTCTTCTTTTTCTTCTTCTGCTTTCTTCTTCTTCTTCTTCTTCTTCTTCTTCTTCTTCATTGATGTTTAACGGCGTTTGGCATCCAACTTTAATGGTGCATTGCCGCCCCTTCTGTACTGGAGTGTGGAGTGGATTTGGACTGAAATAATTGCAGTACCCTCTCATTTTATATTCCCCTCTCCTCTTTTTACTCTTTTCTTACCTTAAATATCCATAATAAACTCTATATCCTATTTACTAAACCAGTGACCTTTAAGAAATATAATAACTTTTTCTTTTTCTTCTTCTTAGTTTTATGGCGACTTGTATTCTTTGTACATATCGCCACCTACTGTGCCAGTTGTGCAACCAGATTCTGTTATTGCTCTGCCCTCAGAATCCAGGTACCGGTTGACGTTGCGTGTTCAGCTCCTCCCCGAGAAGCCCCTGTCTGCAGCTCGCAGATCTGGGCGGGGATGAATGTGGGGCGGGGCTGCACATTCAGCCACGCCCATCTGTAATTTCATTAGTTAGTGGAAACGTAATAGCGTGAATGCCCACTACGTGGTGTCAGTAAACAGGAAATGCATGTACAATTTCTTAAATATTGTTTTTATTGTTAAAGGGGTGGTCCACTACGATATTATATTTTAAACTTCAGTTGATGTGTAATGTAGCTGTGTGAACATAAACAGCATCTCTGAATGTAAAATATTCAAAGTTTAATGCAAAGGGAGACCTTGATTTGTACAGAGTTAGCTTAGCAACGCCTACAATTAACGAATTTTGGGGACTACAAAAAATACTTCCGCCCCCTGTGAGATCACAAAAGTTCGTTATTGCGCATCCCACACTGCGCAGGTAAAGGCCGTGGCCAGAGGCGCTGTAACGTTACTGCAGAGAGAGAAATGCCATCCTGCTGTTTCCACAGAGCTGTTCTGTTTCTGTTGTTGGGCTTCCAAATGACACGACCCAAACACAGAAGTGCTTACAGTTCAATATTAATTATGTTCCAGAGAACTATAAAATACATAGCAAGCATGATTTGACAAAACACATCTTCCAGAATCTCTCCCAGTTCAGTGCTGGATTCAGTTAAAATCTCCTCAAAGATGGAGCAAGGAGACGCTGTGAACTCTGAGTCATGACCTGTAAGTGTTTTTATTTGTTAAAATTGATCATGACATGTACAGTGTCTAACTTTAACGGTGTGTTGTAGCAAAGATGTAAACAACGGGAAATTATGGTAACCGCTAACGACTTAGCTAACGTTACAAATCCATATTTATCAAACGGCTGTAAACGCACACACACACATACACATAAACGCACTCTTGGCCAGCACCTGCGTCTCTCTGTGTGAGACGGCAGAATTTCTCTCTATAGGCAGCTATGCTATGCGTTTTACAACTCGGACAATAAAGTCGCAAAAGATATGTGAACGATTCATGTTACTTACACAGGCATATTCCGCATATGCATGAAAGACGTCCTGTAACGCATTGATTTAAAAAAAATACAGCAATGATTTCCCAACTGGAGTGTAACATCAAAAACAAATCAATCCAGGCTCACAAAGGTCTCATCTCACATCTTGTGCTTTATTCTGTCACCACAGAAAATAACTTAATCCGAGCATGAGAGAAAAAGAACAATAAAAATCTCTCCCGCGCACATGCGCTTCTCGTGTTACAAATACTTCATCGTATACACGCATAAACACACTAAAAGGCACAGAAACAGTTAAAGGAGCCGCATCCCATTTTCACTCGTTACAGACACGTGTTGACTGACTGACTGACTGACTGACTGTTTACACAAAACGCGCGTGCTTGTCAGGGCGTGACGTGAAGCCGATCGGCGTATCACAGCATATTATGATGATGACCAATCAGAGTCACTTGAGGGTGGGCCTTTTAGAGGAACTAGGAAATATGACAGTCGTTTTCATGTTAGCTGAGTAGCTGTGTATAATCAAAGTGATATTTATGAAAAAATAACACGATTTCCTTCAAGTTAAACATGAGCACACATTGCTTTGCATCTTATTAACACAACCAAGCCTTAAAAATAACATTCTGGACCACCCCTTTAATAAACACAGAAATGCACAAAAGTGGACATTCTTGCTGAGCGTTTTATATGTTAAAGGGGTGGTCCAGAATGTTATTTTTAAGGCTTGGTTGTGTTAATAAGATGCAAAGCAATGTGTGCTCATGTTTAACTTGAAGGAAATCGTGTTATTTTTTCATAAATATCACTTTGATTATACACAGCTACTCAGCTAACATGAAAACGACTGTCATATTTCCTAGTTCCTCTAAAAGGCCCACCCTCAAGTGACTCTGATTGGTCATCATCATAATATGCTGTGATACGCCGATCGGCTTCACGTCACGCCCTGACAAGCACGCGCGTTTTGTGTAAACAGTCAGTCAGTCAGTCAGTCAGTCAACACGTGTCTGTAACGAGTGAAAATGGGATGCGGCTCCTTTAACTGTTTCTGTGCCTTTTAGTGTGTTTATGCGTGTATACGATGAAGTATTTGTAACACGAGAAGCGCATGTGCGCGGGAGAGATTTTTATTGTTCTTTTTCTCTCATGCTCGGATTAAGTTATTTTCTGTGGTGACAGAATAAAGCACAAGATGTGAGATGAGACCTTTGTGAGCCTGGATTGATTTGTTTTTGATGTTACACTCCAGTTGGGAAATCATTGCTGTATTTTTTTTAAATCAATGCGTTACAGGACGTCTTTCATGCATATGCGGAATATGCCTGTGTAAGTAACATGAATCGTTCACATATCTTTTGCGACTTTATTGTCCGAGTTGTAAAACGCATAGCATAGCTGCCTATAGAGAGAAATTCTGCCGTCTCACACAGAGAGACGCAGGTGCTGGCCAAGAGTGCGTTTATGTGTATGTGTGTGTGTGCGTTTACAGCCGTTTGATAAATATGGATTTGTAACGTTAGCTAAGTCGTTAGCGGTTACCATAATTTCCCGTTGTTTACATCTTTGCTACAACACACCGTTAAAGTTAGACACTGTACATGTCATGATCAATTTTAACAAATAAAAACACTTACAGGTCATGACTCAGAGTTCACAGCGTCTCCTTGCTCCATCTTTGAGGAGATTTTAACTGAATCCAGCACTGAACTGGGAGAGATTCTGGAAGATGTGTTTTGTCAAATCATGCTTGCTATGTATTTTATAGTTCTCTGGAACATAATTAATATTGAACTGTAAGCACTTCTGTGTTTGGGTCGTGTCATTTGGAAGCCCAACAACAGAAACAGAACAGCTCTGTGGAAACAGCAGGATGGCATTTCTCTCTCTGCAGTAACGTTACAGCGCCTCTGGCCACGGCCTTTACCTGCGCAGTGTGGGATGCGCAATAACGAACTTTTGTGATCTCACAGGGGGCGGAAGTATTTTTTGTAGTCCCCAAAATTCGTTAATTGTAGGCGTTGCTAAGCTAACTCTGTACAAATCAAGGTCTCCCTTTGCATTAAACTTTGAATATTTTACATTCAGAGATGCTGTTTATGTTCACACAGCTACATTACACATCAACTGAAGTTTAAAATATAATATCGTAGTGGACCACCCCTTTAATTATGTTAACAGTTATGTGAATTTCATAATGGTATTTTTCCTGCTAAAAAATATTACAAAAGACTCAAAAGACTCTTTTCACAATGGTGTCACTTCAGAAACGCAGTGATTTTAGTTCTGATATTTTAATGGTTTATTATTTTGCTTCAAAATGCAAATGCATATTGCATATTTACAGCAAATAAAGATGGAGAGAGAAAAAATAAATAAATAAATAAAAATGCAGTGTTTTTAGTTCAGTTTATTTTTTTCCCTTTGAATGGAAGAGTTCTCTGGAAAATTTACAATTGAAAATATTAAAATTATACTTTGATTTAAGTCTATTAAAAATATTGGGCATGTGTCCAATTGTTTTTCTTTCAATACTGCACTGCTTTGAGTTTTATTAAGAGCAGGAATAAGCTATTATTTATTAAGGGAAGTATACGTTTGTAACCTTTTTACTTATTAAATCAGATTATTTCATCATATAATGGATTTATTTTTACTTTGATGCTGCTATGAATATACATGTATATGATCTGTTATATGTAAATGTTCCAGCATGAGTAAAATTTTATATTAATTTTTTTCATATTACATGGTGTGTCATCTATGAATGCAATCAATTTCATTATTTATTATTTACTAATCCATTAAAGTTTTGTTCAGTTACTCCATTTGAATGAAGACAGTGCTCTGCTGCCACCTACTGGGTGGTTTTGATATCTGTTCTACAATTTAATTAATAAGTTACAAATAATTTCATAATCTAATATTACTGATTTAAAATGCAGTCTTCTTGGTTTTATTTTTGTATTATTTGTAAATGCAGGGTAAATACTTTAATACCACTTTCTAATAACCCTTCTGTGTCCATTTCTGCACTGTAGATCTTTAAAAATATTTTTTATAATGATTTTGTTTGGTTATTAAGAGTCACATACAACATTGTTATTCTATTTCATTTCATTAGAATATTAAATACACTTAATATTATATTAATAGTGTGGCACAAACGGCCAGTTTTATTTATTACTTATCTATCAGGACACAAATTAATGAAAATAAATTTGACATTAATAAGTGCAGCACTCGTGTAAACTTCTGATTTTTTTTATTTGACAAATCCTGAGAAATAAATACCAACTTCATCTTCAGTAAAACACCAACACAAAGCAATACAGTCAGTTGAAAGTCCCTCTTTCTCGGTTCGAGTAAAAATCTGGCAGATCTGTGTTTTTTAGATGTCAGATGTCTCACCTACAGAACATCTGTGTTTGCACATGCACACGTACAAAAGGAAGACTGACAATTTATAGAAAAAATAATAATAATTTAAGATACAGCAGTTTGTGATTAATATCTTTAATAAACATAAAAACAATTATATATTTTTTACAGGGAAATTCCACTACAGCATTAGTAACAATCTGCAGTAAAAAGTGCTTGGCATATTCTGTACTCTTTATCATGTGTACACACACACACACACACACAGCCTGCTTCTTGAATTTTGGATTACTGACAATGGCTCGGCGAGGCAGTGGCGCAGTAGGTAGTGCTGCCACCTCACAGCAAGAAAGTTGCTGGGTTGCTGATTCGAACCTCGGCTCAGTTGGCGTTTCTGTGTGGAGTTTGCATGTTCTCCCTGCCTTCGCGTGGGTTTCCTCCGGTTGCTCCGGTTTACCCCACAGTCCAAAGACATGCGGTAAAGGTGAATTGGGTAGGCTAAATTGTCTGTAGTGTATGAGTGTGTGTGTGTGTGGATGTTCCCCAGAGATGGGTTGCGGCTGGAAGGGCATCCGCTGCGTAAAAACCTGCTGGATAAGTTGGCAGTCCATTCCGCTGTTGTGACTCTGGATTAATAAAGGGACAAAACCGACAAGAAAATGAATGAATGAATGAATGAATGACAATTACTCAGAAGGTCCTGGATGTCAGTGAGAGTTGCAGAAATGTCCCATCACCATCCTGTGTGACAACTCTCAGTAGGATACACTACAGGATCTCAGGCGGCATCTGTACAAAATAACCAACAATCATCAACATGTCGCTTAACATACAGTATATTAAAGTTAAACTCAAAGAATTAAATTTGTTTATACTAGGCATGCCCCTCCTCACATTCCCCTTTGCATAAGTTTCATGCATGGGTTATAAAGTAAAAAAAAAAAAAGAGAGAACATGAAGTGTAAATAAATATATTAAAAATTATTAAATGCACAAATCTATTAAAACAAAAGAGAGAACGAACTGAGGTAAAATAAAATAAAACAGAGAATATGCTCCACAGGAATCATAGTGATGACTATATATCAATGCCAATGATCTGCAAACAGAATGTAGTATAGATCAGTAAGTTAAGAATCAAGTTTTATCTTGTACATATTTAGCATTAACATTACCAGAGTATATCAATTACAGAACATGCCACAAAGAAAAATATATTTTGTTATCTTTGATATTAATAAACTTCATGTGATGGACTGTTTTGCTCAAAACTCTTTAAAGTTTACATTATTCTTCTAAGTGAATAAAACCACCAACTGTACGATCAACCTGGAAAACGCCAACCCTAACACAGAAAACATTTTTTTTTAGGCTTTAAAACTTCATATCTCCTTAAAGGCCTTTAATTAAATAAATGACACATAATACGTGAGGTGTACTGCACTATAATTTGACCATTTACATGACAGAAGATGTGTACTTACCATGCAGAGATGAAAACCGGAATCGAAAGCATACATTACATCAACGTCTGTTTCCATGAACCAATGAAAGACTTGTGGGCGGAGTGACATGTTCAGTCTCGCCCATTTATGGGCGGGGCTGCACATTCAGCTCCGCCCCATATTCAGCCCCGCCCAGATCTGCGGGCTGCAGACGGGTGTACTTGTCCTCCCCTGGAATACTGAATTCCTTAGTCCCCAGAATTGTATCATAGCACCAATTTTATTTACTTACATGACTTATATTTTAGTTATATTATTATTAGATACATTACTGTTAGTTATATTTTACTATATCCTTTTATCTAACCCTGTATTATATAAAAAATCTATTAGAATCATTTATCCTAAATGGTCATAATTAAACTCATACCCCAGTAGGTATCCTATATCTTTATCTTCCTTTCCTTTCTCCTAAAGATATTCAATTAGTTCCTTTCTTTCTTCTCTGTATTTTAAACATTCATATATTACATGCTGGATTGTTTCTTTTACATTACAAGATTCACATAATCCATTCTAAAGTACACCAATTAAAAACAGTGCATCATTCAGTCTGGTATGCCCTATGCTTCTTCTTTTTCTTCTTCTTCCTTGTTGTTTTATGGCGGGTGGCATCCAACTTTAAGGTTCAGTACCCCAAATCAGCAGGAAGAGGATCACTGTCAGGGGCAAAGAGAATTTTAAAGACTGTTTTCTAAATTTCTTTTTTTTTTTTCTTTTTTGAAGACTGTTAGCTTCTAGGAAAGAAATCAATTACGTTTCTTAAATTCAAAGTGGGGGGGAAACGGTTCAATGAGTATGTCTCACAGCAAGAAGGTCGCTGGTTCGAGCCTCGGCTGGGTCAGTTGGCATTACTGTGTGGAGTTTGCGTGTTGGCTAGGGTTTTCTCCGGGTGTTCCGCCGCTCCAGTTTTCCTCACAAGCCCAAAGACATGTGGTACAGGTGAATTGTGTATGCTGAAATTGACTGTAGCATATGAGTGTGTGTATGAATGAGTGTGTATGGATGTTTCCCAGTGATGGGCTGCGGCTGGAAGGGCATCCGCTGCGTAAAACCATATGCTGGATAAGTTGGTGGTTAATTAAGATTAAAAAGGGAGATTAATAAAGGGACTAAGCCAAATAAATGAATAAATAAATTCAAAATTAGGGGTGTTGCGATGGCGCAGTGGGTAGTGCTGTCACCTCACAGCAAAAAGGTCGCTGGTTTGAGTCTCGGCTCGGCCAGTTGGCATTTCTGTGTGGAGTTTGCATGTTCTCCCCATGTTCGCGTGGGTTTCCTCAGTGTGCTCCGGTTTCCCCCCACAAATCCAAACACATGTGCTATAGGTTAATTAATTAATTAATTAATTAATAAGCTAAATTTGTCCATACCATGTGTGTGAGTGAATAAAAGTGTATGGATGTTTGCCAGGGATGGGTTGCAGCTGGAAGGGCATTCGCTGCGTAAAACATATGCTGGATAGGTTGGCGTTCATTTAGTTGTAGCGACCCCTGATTAATAAAGGGACTAAGCTGAAAAAGAAAATGAATGAATGAATTCAAATTGCTCCTAAAGGTGTACTAAATGCAAGATATCTTTTTGCTTTTCAAACATAGGGAATTGCTTTTTTTAAAATACCATAAGAAATAGGGTCTAAAATAGTTCAAAAAATGCTAAATTCCCATGATGCATACACTACACTAAAAAAAATATAGCGTCAGTCATAATTCCAGAGTTGACTTTGAGTATTTTCTTTGGCATTATAATAATTTTAAGTATCTTATTGGTTCCATTTCACACATACTGCATTCTGATATCCATTGTAATGGACACATGATATCTTTAAAATAAAATAATTTTTTCTCCAAAACAATGATTCAGTATGAACATTGTCTTTCAAGCAATTCGGGATATTAGGAAGAAAAGATAAGTATAAAATATTTATTTTTCTTGTAGCCAGGGGTTTAAAGATGTAGGTCATAAGTAAACAAGTGTCAGTCTCTAAAGTGTGATGCCCACTAGAGGGGTTTACTGTCACTGACTTCAGAGCTTCAATAAACCACCTGCAGACTAGCAGCTCGCAAGCTCTTCAGTTAGTTCCTAGGAAGACATTTATACAATTAACTGTTCAGTGAAATCCTCAAGAATATGTTGGACATGTTTATTATCTTCTATTTGTGCTCATGGACTCTGACTGGTAAGTTTTATTATTTTGATTATTAGGCTTAGTTCTGTGTACAGAATAGTATCATTTATCCACCAGCACTATTCTTCATTGTTTGCATTTATGTTTTCATTAAGCCTACAGTATTATAATTCTAATCAGATAAATATACTCATTCATTTACATAGAGATTACATAGAGAGGATGGTTAGCGGGGAGGGAAGACACGAGCCCTCCTTAACACAGGGGGGACTAAACCGTGGTTTAGTGAGCTTATGGGATCGCCCGCAGGGAATCACACATAGCAGGCACCTATGCCCAGAACGCAGGCTGACCAGTGGGCATGCCAACAACATAACGGGCTGCGGAGTCAGATGCTGGGGGCCTCGGAGGAACACTGTAGGGTTCACCGAATGGGGAACTGAACTGACAAAGCTGAAAAGGCGATCGTACCTCCGTGTTAGGGAGAATGGCGCAGCAAGCGTGTTTCAACACCCCAACCGAATTGTTTCCTCAATCACCAAGGGTTACCTAATACCCATAAGGAAACCGGCTCCACTCGCAGATTGTACAACCTAGCAAATGTATTAGGTGTTGCCGCAGCTCTGCAAATGTCTGTCAGAGAGGCGCCGCGTACTAACACCCAAGAGGATGCCTTGGGGACACGGCTCACTACCTGATCCTTAAATGGCATGGTAAGAACCTTGGGCACATAGCCGGGCCGGAGTCTCAGGACAATGTGAGAGAAGGCCTGCCCAAATTGTAGGCAGGAGTCACTGACCGAAAATGCTTCCAGGTCCCTGACCCTCTTAACCGATGCCAACGCGACCAGCAGAGCTGTCTTCAAGGACAGAAATCTCAAGGATACTGAATCCAGTGGCTCAAAGGGCTCCTCACGTAGGCTCGTAGCACTACCGCGAGGACCCAAAAGGGCATGAGAGGGGCCGGGTTGGAACCATACGCCTCGCACCTCAGAGGAACCGGATGATGAGGTTATGCCTCCCCACGGTGCCGCTGTTTACCGCATCATGATCTGGTTCCACAGATCTGGGAGATGGCGATGCTCAATGGTGCCCTGTCCCTGAGGGAGTAGGTGCTCTCTCAAAAGGACCCCCCAGGGGGCGGTTTCGCGAGGAGGGAGAGCTCTAAAACCAGGTCCAGTTGGGCCATAGAGCCGCAACTAACAAGACCTGCTCCTCGTCCTCCCTGGGATTGCACAGTAACTGCGCGAGCAGGCTCACTGGGGAAAACGCAAGTTTGCGCATGCCCCGAGGCCAGCTGTGGGGCAGAGCCCATGTCAGCTGAACAGGCTCAGGGTAGAGTCGCCATTCTCCCGGGGCAAGGAGCTGCTGTGAGAGCGCGTCAGTCGGACGGTTGAGCTCGCCCGGCATGTGAACAGCACTCATCGACTTCAGCCAAGGATGACTTCGGAGGAGCAGACGGCGAGCGAGCTGCGACATGCGGAGGGAGCGCATACCTCCCATACGGTTGATATACGCTACCGTCGCCGTGCTGTCCGTCCTGACCAGCACATGTTGCCCCCTCAGCGCCGGAAAAAAGCGGCATAGAGTGAGAAACACTGAAAACAGCTCTAGGCAGTTGATATGCCAATGCAGTTAGGTTCCCTTCGACAAGTCCGCAGCAGCATGCCCGCAACACACAGCCCCCCAACCCGTACTGGAAGCATCTGTCGACTGACAACATGCCTGGATGCCTAACCCAGGGGCACTCAGGCCAATAGGAAAGAGGGGTCCCTCCAGGGGGAGGGGGCGCGGAAACACAGTGGAGTGGAAGTCACTCGGTGTGTGCCCGCGTGCCATGCGCGTCTGGGGACCCGATTGTGAAGCCAATGCCATAGTGGTCTCATATGGAGCAACCCGAGTGGCGAGGTCGCGGCTACGGATGCCATATGCCCCAGGAGCCTCTGAAAAGATTTCAGGGGGACCACATTTTTTTCTGTCGAACTCTCAGACAGTTCAGCACTGGCTCTCGTGAGAGGCATGCTTACATGGTGATCGAGTCCAGCTCCAACCCGAGAAAGGAGGGGCTCTGCATGGGGGCGAGCCAGCTCTTTTCTCGGTTGATCTGAAACCCCAACAGGTGGAGGTGCCGGAGAACTTTGTCTCTGTGTGTTGGAGAAAAGGAATTTATTTTTATTACTTTAATTATTTTTTTATTAGAAAAATGTTTAGACTAACAACAGATTAATCAATCTTTCTCTTTTGTATTATAAAACATCTTGACCAGACACACTTCCTCTTTTTTACTGTGCTGAATACTTATTAGAAGAACTGCTGACTAGTGGAAAAAGCAGAATAAGAATAAATTTAGGTTTGTTCCGACTGCTGTCTAGACATGTCACAAGTTGTCATGATGCTTGTAGAAGTGTGAAATATATTAAAGATGCACGTAATTGTTCAGTTCTGGTATGCAGAGAAGGGTTGCAGAAAGAGGAAGTATGTCGAAGGTGCGGCCAATGGAGGACTGAACAATGACTGACAAGTGACGTTAAACCAAAACTCCACCTGTTAAGATCAGTTGTGTATATATGGTGGAGTCAGGAAATGTATGTTAGTTGCGAACCTCTTGAATGTAATTCTTGTATTGCATTGGGGTAATGTAACCCAGAGCTCTGTCATCGAATTATTCATTTGTATCCAATAAATTGGTACGATTTTTGACATTGAAGAAAAACCTCTCCTGACCTTTTCTCTTGAACACGCATGGAATTGGCTTAAAATTCCAACATGTGCATAGTCAATTGTCCCCGAGAGTGGGCTAAAATCAGCCAAATGTCGAGAGAACTGATCATGCGGACGCCCGCGGGCCGAAGGGGCGTGTGCGTCCTCCGCGTTGGTGAAACCCCGCAGATACAAAGAGAGCCTGAAGGGGAGGACCTTGTACTGTCATGCTCGATCTTCGAACGCAGACCGCAGAAACTTCCGGTAGCGTGGAATTATGGAGACATGCAGATACGTGTCCTTCAGATCTATTGCTGCAAACCAATCCCAAGGACGAACGCATCAGTTGATGCGCTTATGCGTAAGCATTTCAAAGCGCAGCCTGTGACAGCAGCGGTTCAAAATGCGCAGATCTAGGATTGGCTATAACTCATCGCTCTTTTTGAGCATGATTAAGTACGGACTGTAAAACCCGTCCTCCATCTCGGCTGGAGGGGCTGGCTCGATTGCATCCTTCGCCAGAAGGACAGCAATCTCCACTCGCAAGACAGGGGTGGACGCAGGACTGAGCCTGGTGAAATACATGCCCGTGAACTTGGGAAGCCGTTTCACGAGCTGTATCGTATAGCCGAGTCTGATCATATGGAAGAGCCATTGCGTCAATGGCGCCTGACACATGAAAGGGCCGAGCCTGCAGCCCACAACAAGGTGTAAAGTTATTGCGTATAATATTTAACAAACCGTTTACTGCTCACATGGATAATTGAATATTAATCAGATGATGTCATTATGCTGCTGTGCCATCAGCCAATCGTTGCATTGCTGATCAGGATTTCAAGGATCGATAGATCAGTCCTTCACAACACACTCAGCGATCTCAGATCAGTTTATCCAGACATTTTAATCTGATTCGCAAACTAGTTTGAAGAACCAAATCAGCGAGAGATCAGTTATCAAGATTAAATGATCCAGGATCTGCCAAATCATCTTAGATCATTTAAGCAAGGTACGAAGAAGGGACCCCAGGTGTGAAACTAGCAGTAATAGATGAACAAGACACTGTCAGAAAAAAGGGTACGGTTGGGGTACATTTGTGAACACTTGGGGTACAAATAGTGAAGTTGTACCCTCAATGGTTCAAAGTAGCACCCTAAGATACTTATATGTACCATTTAAGGGTAAAAAAGGTACAAATATGTTCCCAACTGTCAAAGGGTCCATGTTTGGGCCATTTAAGGCCCAAAGAAAGGTACAATCCCTTGTGTGAAAAAGGAGCAAGTCAACGTGTATGAAATGGTCCTTCATTTATGTCATGAGTTGTTGGTTATTTGGAAGAAATGCACAAAAAACTGTACATTATAAATTTCATTATTTAATTATATAAAACATTGCCTTATATAAATATTATAAATTAATATTTTTGATTTAAGAAAATGTTAACATAAATCCCTCTAAATGTAAAGTGAAATTATACGCTTATTATACACAGACCTTTCTTTGATTATCAGATTTAATAAACTACTAGAATGGACATACAAGTATAAAGTAGATGTATACAATAGAAATTAAAGGTAACCAGCTTGGTAAACAAAGACAGAGTACAACCTTGTAGCATTAATAAATAAATAAATTAATTAATAAAACAATTATAAAACGTAACAGAATAATACTGCCAAAATAATACAGCTGAGAACAAATAATAGATTTTAAAGACCGAAAATGGCCGTTAGATATACACAAAATGTATTAAAAATCGTGTTTTAACTACAAGAGGGAGATTGAATCCAGCGCCAGATGCGAGATTGACTGGCCGAAGTAAAAGCTGCTGTCGGCGGGGGAGAGAATCATAAAGCTCCCGCTGACAGAGTCCGCTTTCACTGAAGCACATTATCAAAGAAGCGCCGTCTTTGTATATAAACTGCCGATTCGAGTTTAAAACAACTACATTCTCGCCTGAAATACTCTTAAAACTACATTTTGCGACACATTGGATGATATTTTTTTTAAACTTGCAGGTCTGCACAGCGGGGTATTGTCCATTGACTTTCACTTAGCATTAGCAGCCAGCAAATTTGAATTCGTGTTGTCCAATAGGATTCTTGCCCGCGCCGTGCATTCATAATGCCAGCTGATTACGTGTGACGGTTAATCTCCAGCTGTTGCACTGTTCTGACGCTCTTCTCGGCGTCGATGGAGGATGGACTTGAAGGACGCAAAGAAGCTGGAATACGCTCGTGAAGACGAAGCACAGACATTTGGAGGTACGTTTAATGATAAATAACTTATTGTAAATATCCGTTGAGTCATATTCAATTCATATTTGACATTACTTTGCCTTGTGTATGTAGTTAAGATTACCGTCGAGTTACCTGCCGCGTGAGGGGACCCTTTTGTAATTTAAGGTTGACCAGAAATTAAAATGTGATTTTTCACATAACCTGGCCATGAGACAGAGCTCAAAACACTGACAAAACAGCGGTGAAACGTTCAGAGAAACAGTTCAAACACATTTTGTTTTGTTTGGATAATGTTGTTAAGCCTTTATCGCATACGTTATTTATAACCTCAGAATTTCCTTAGTGTTGGGAAGCTAACATTCATGCTAACGTTCAAGTTTACTCCGGAAAGGAGTGAAGTGAATGCCTTTATGTCTGAAACAATATAACTTTAGTTTATGCATATCTCGACCCACGTCCATTTATAGCAGTTGTATTTTGCACATATTTAAATAACGTTATAAATGCATGTCCAAGAGAGTCATAATCATCTGTCGTGTCAGATCGAGGTGCGGGTCATTTATCAAACCTTTAAGTTGCTAATTTAAAGCTTTTTTTTTTTTTTGCTGTTAACCTCAAGTTCACACCGATCATAATTTTTTTTCTTTCAGAAGATGAAGTGGACGAGGAAGCAGTAGAGTGTAATAACGTAAGTATTTAGTATTTCATCTGTTTGTTAATAATAATAATAATTATATATATATATATATATATATATATATATATATATATATATATATATATATATATATATATATATATATATGTGTGTGTGTGTGTGTGTGTGTGTGTGTATATGTGTGTGTGTGTGTATACTTTTTCCCCAGGAATTCATTGTGCAGTCTTAAATTTAATCTACCCTTTTCTATGAAACTGTTAGCTGAAGTGTTAAAGTTAAATTTGAATTTTTATGATTGTCATTATTTTGGACTTATATTTAATCCAAAAGGTGATTGCTGCAATTGGTGAGGATGCATCATCTTTTGAGAGTAATGCGAATGTCCTGCGTATCCAGTGAAATAAGGTGTGTGACCCTTTATTAAAATTACCCTTGTCAGTGAGATCCCACATTTTAAATCAGTTCTCAGTTTAAATGAAAAGTTTAATGTCAGTATAAGCCAAAGTGTAGGATCAAATGACTATTATAAATGTTATGACTATTGTAAAAATATTTTAATTTTCAAGCTTTGTGGTGAACACATATGTGCATTCAAGCTTACAACTATTTGTACAGTGATAACTAAAGGGAAATGGCAACAAAGAATATTAGATAATGTTTTTAGTTAAAGTGAATCACTAATTTCCTTTTTGTTTATTATAGTCATGGTGAACCTGACTGAATGCATTCATTAACCATCTCCAACCAAGTCAGAGCTTCAAGGGCAGCTTGTGCTAAAGGTGCCTGAGCTTGATTAAGAAAAAAAAAGCATCTCCACTGGCCAAAGTCTACAAAAAAGCAAGAGAATAGAAGTTTGCTTGATCAAACCTTTATTTCTTGGTTGTGATCATTAAGTGCCTTTTTAAGCTGCATTCAGCAAGTTCAAACTCATGGGCCTTATATACAAACCCTTTATATAGAGAACATTCCTTAATGTTTTTCTTTAAAAAGTGTAATTCATAAAAATACATCAATATCTTTTATTCAGCATTTGCTAAACGTTCCAATATTTTTTTTCTTTATTTTAAAAACAGGTCCTTTATTTTATTAAATTATTTAAGAGTACTTCATTATTTGTCTTGTTTATTTTAGGGTGTCACGGTGGCGCAGTGGGTAGCACGATCGCCTCACATCAAGAAGGTTGCTGGTTCGAGACTCGGCTGGGTCAGTTGGCATTTCTGTGTGGAGTTTGCATGTTCTCCCCATGTTGGCGTGGGTTTCCTCCGGGTGCTCCGGTTTCCTCGACAAGTCCAAAGACATGCGGTACAGGTGAATTAGGTAAGCTAATTTGGCCATAGTGTGTGAATAAGTGTGTATGGGTGTTTTCCAGTGATGGGTTGCAGCTAGAAGGGCATCCGCTGTGTAAAACGCGTGCTGGATATGTTGGCGGTTCATTCCGCGGTGGCGACCCCAGATTAATAAAGGGACTAAGCCGAAAATAAAAAAAAATGAATGGATGATTTTATTTTGCAATAGATTCAGACTTTCGTGCGGCTCTAATTCTGCTCCCCCATATTCTTAAAGAGAAAGTTAATTGCTTACAGTAATTACACTGGGAGAGGTTTGGTTTCTGTTGGTTAAACACTTTGTTATACTCTGATAGATGTTATGCAGTTCTGACAGATTTTACATTGTTTATTGATGTCCTTTTTATTTTTATTTTCACAGTGGGATGATGATGATGCTCCATACCCAACTCTACAGATGGTTGAAAGTCCTCTGCAAAGTGTAGGAGAACAGGAGTTAAAAGGCATTATTACATCCTTCGCCGTTTACTGTGTTTTCAACTTGTCTTATCCACGCTACATAAAGAATGCAAAGGATGAACATCAGCAACTCCCCAAGATGGAGCAACACTTTAAATTTGAACAACAGCAACGATCAGTGCAGCTGTCCGAGAGAACTGGTATTGCTGCGTCTGCATCAAACAGCAATGCTTGGATCTTTGCATTTACTTTGGTGCATGCGTTTCGAGTCTGTGCATCAGTGTTTTAAGACTAGCAGCTATAGACAATTCAATAACATTGCCCAAATTAACTGAGAAGCACAAGATGAAACAATGCTAAGAATTTTCTCCACCCAACATCCTTGATGAGATTGACAACATCCTTGATGAGATTGACACAGTTTTCGTGTGCATGTGAGACTGCTAATGGAGAAGAAATGACTCTTTCCTAATGAAATACATTTTAAATGTCAATACTGCACTGGTTTCTGTGTGGCAAGTTTATAATACTGCTGTTGTATGATTCATATTTCCATGCAAATACAGTAAGAGTTTGACTTTGAATGGGGTGTTATAAACCAAGACAGACGGACTTTCAGGCTCTTGAAATATACTCTGCTGATAAACTGTTTCTTAAGAATGTTTAGAAATTTTAAATCAAATTTGTAATACTGTTCGATCAAAAGTGTTTTTGAGATCTAAAATGATTAAGGGTATACAGTAAGTGACATGTTTCAATGTACTGTATGGAAAAAGATTGCGTTGAGATTCTTGATGCTTTTAGAAAATGTAGAATGCAGTGCACTAGCAAAAATGTACTTTATGAGGTCTAGTGCTGTTTTAGAAAAATTACTTTGTTACATTGGTAAAAAGGCTCAGTGAAATGGGATGTACTGATGTTAAAAAATATAATATTAAGCTTTTTTGCTGTTTCATAAAATGTTTTAAAATGTTTAAGCAGCTATTTAAGTTTATGCATCTGGTATGACATTGTGAAACTTTTCAAAAAACTTTCATCTTCTAAAAAGGTGACAATGTAATTGTTTTGAATCTTTCAATGTGTGTTTGTGATAATGTTAAAGGTATAAAATTACAATTATCGTGCAGTTTGTACTCATGTAAAAATATTGCTTTTTATTCTTTTAAAATTATGTGATGTTTAAACATTCATCCTCTAAAAATGTTGATATTTAATGTTTAATAAATGTGATAAATGAAATTTAATGTGTTGTGTATGGAGTACAAATCTGAAATGAAAGGGTACAAAATTCATCCCTTTGGAGGAGAAATTGTACCTTTTTTAAAGGTACATTATTGTACCATAGCCCAAGTAAGGTACAAATTAGTCAGCAGAGGTACATATTTGACCCATGAAGGTACATACTGCTAGGGTACAAATATGTACCCATGTGAAAGGGTACAACAGGTGTACCCTTGAGGGTACTGCCCCAGTGACAAGCCATTGTACCCCTAAAGGTACAAATTTTGCACATTTTTTCTGACAGTGGAGGGTGGGGAAAACAAATGACAAAGGAGCAAATGGTGAGCTATCAAAACAAAGCTCACTTGCTCTGACACATAACAACACGAAGACAAAAGTGGGACAGACCAGACCACACTTATGACAAACCGTGACAAATGAGGGGACAGATCCTAACTAATGGGTGGGGCTTTTTCCCCCTCTGATGACATATACAAAGGGAGAATATCAATCAAAATGTTTCTGTAGACTGTTCCAAGTGTGATTATAAAAATGAAAAATTAATACATTTTTTAGACTGCACACCACACACCTGGGGCCTCATGTACGAAGATTTGCGTGGATATCATACTAAAACATTGCGTACGCACAAAGCTGTAAATGTGCATATGCAGAAAAAAATTCAGATGTATGAAACACTGCGTACGCCGAATCTCACGCTTATGCTTTTGTACATCTGAATGAACGTGAAAACTGAGCGCAACATGCACGAGTGCAAAACCCCTCCCTGCCTCCACCCCTGTATGAATATGCTCATAACTCTTCTTTGGCAAAACCAAACAAAAAAGCAATGGCAAAATCAAGCAAAAAGAGAAACTTTGAACAGAATGTAAATTGAAAGTGCTGCTTTCAGAGGTAGAAAAACTTATTATATGCTTTTTTTTATGCAAGTTTGTCCTCTGGAATTAATAACAAAAGAAAAAATAGAGTGGGGAGAGGGGTTTTTTTATAGTGGGGAGAGTTTAGCTGATGCGGTTAACACAGTTGGGTCTAAACATCGCACTGAGTGGATCAAAAAAGAAATAGTGAGATCTGTAGGTGTAAAATTTTGCAGTGATGTGAATATTTTAAGTGGTGCAGCTCGTTAAACCCATGGCAACATGTTTTGACACGTTCAAGCATGAACTCAAATCCAGCGTCTGATGAACTTACTCTTTATTTTCCCCGCTACATATCAGATTTTGCCTATATACTCTTTATCATGAGAAAGACAAGTAGGAATCATTAATAAGTCTGTGCATCAAATTTAATTTGCACATTTATTGAATGGATTCACGCATGCCAGTTTATCCTCAGATGGTGCCTTTATAGCAATGCGTGTGCAGTAGATTACTCCAATTACATTGGGAAAACCGGCGACCGCTGCAAATTGTGCTTTAATGTTTGGATGGTCAACTGTATGGTAGGGAAACCTTATATACTAGACATGCGGATGAACCCGTCTCATACAGCTGAGAAGACACTTTGTAGAGTGCAATTTAACACACTGCCTGTGTGTATACTGAGAGATATCATATCAAATCTAACATTTATTGACTTTTTAATATAAATCTTTATTATTTAAATACTGCCCATTATCTTTCTCTTTACTAGAAAGTAGACAAAGCAGTCTATTTTTATAAAAACATACAGTCTCTGAAGGGTGACGCCCTCTAGAGAAGTATATTGTCACTGACTGCAGAGCTTCACTAAAGCGCCTGCAGACTAACAGCTCTCAGACTCTTTTGTTAGTTCATTCAAAAAGGTTGAGTGTATTTTTGCTATATTTATTTTATGCGTGGCCCTTTTACAATTAAGAACTAAAGTTCTTTGAAACCGTTCAGTGTAATCCTCAAGAAAATGTTGGACTTGTTTATGATCTTCTGTTTGGGCTCATGGAGTCTGGCTGGTAAGTTTTATTATTTTATTTTTAGGTTTAGTACAATATATTTATACAAACTTTATTGTCAGATCTATATCGGATTGTTTTTTTTTTCTTTGCATTTTACATTCTCCTTACAAAGAGACAAGACATTATATATGTTTACAGCATTTTACCATTTGTTTACATTCATTATATTCTTCCTTATTATTATACATCATTTATTTTACGTACACTAAACTCATTTATTTGTGTTCATAATGCTGTTTGAAGCATGTGAAAAGTTAAATTCGTCACAAATTTCTGTAATTTAGCCTGTTGAAATCTGCAGAGTTGAACTTACACACTGTTATATAGTGGTATTTTACAATAACAGAACATTAATAATGATGTATATGTTAATTTTCCCAGTGATGGGTTGCAGCTGGAAGGGCATCTGCTGCGTAAAACATATGCTAGATGAGTTGGCGGTTCATTCCGCTGTAGCGACCCCTGATTAATAAAGGGACTAAGCCGAAAAAAAAATTAATAAATGAAAGATATGTTATTTAAATGTTACTTTATTATGAAGTATTGATGAGTAAATGAATGTGCGAATCACAAGCTAACTTTACTACCACATAAGTCATTTCTGTGTTTAAACGTAACGGTCACACTTAACA